>NW_027203409.1:0-79853 GCF_024711535.1 Dipodomys merriami | reverse complement strand
ACTAGGTGGTCCATACAATCATATATGTATGAGTTTTCTTTGCAGAGCTTTTCCTGGATGATCCAGAGATGACAATGATGTGTTGATGTTACCAATTATCAATGTGTTTAGATCTATGTGCATTGTTAGATTAAAATGCATTGTTTAATAAAATTGGGTACTCCAGCATTTGGTGAATAGATATTTAGAATTGGTATATTACTCTGAGAAAGAATTCCCTTTATTAGTATGTAATGTCCTTCTGTGTTTATTCTCATTAATTTAATTTGATGTCTATTTCATCTGATATTAGGATTGCTACTCCACCCTATTTTTTGTGGGTTTGCTTTCTATTTGATAATTGTTTTTGGTTGGGACAGCAGGTGGATGTGTTTTATATCTTGATCCAATTACTCAATCTATGTCATTTAATTGTAGGGTCAAGTCCAATAAAATTGATATTTAGGACTGAGAATTATTTAGTAACTCCTAACATGTTACTCACCTTTCTTCTGTATCTTGATTATCTGCCCTATTGCTTGGTTATACTTTTATGAAACTTTAATTGCCAGTTTCCTGTTCTTCTATGGATTCTATAAGTAATTCTTGAATTACTTATATTTTAATATTGCCTCAATTGTTAACTTTAAAGGTTTGTTGATTTCATTGCATTAATTTCTTTAGAATGTGCACACATGAA
The DNA here is from genome assembly GCF_024711535.1 of Dipodomys merriami. Lineage (NCBI taxonomy): Eukaryota > Metazoa > Chordata > Mammalia > Rodentia > Heteromyidae > Dipodomys > Dipodomys merriami. The sequence goes on along the minus strand of NW_027203409.1, from coordinate 79,174 downwards.
TAACTTTATACACATAAACATGACAAAAGAGAATGAAAAGTACTTTGATCCTCTTTACTTTTTTATAGTCATTCTTTTCAACATCTCAATCTAAATATATTGGGAAGTGATTACTGCATTGTGCTACGGTGGCCTTGGAAATTGGATTTCAATGTAAAGCTTGCTGACATTCTCATCCCCATGTTGGAGGTTACTCTCTCCATAATAAGCACCTTGGAGTTGGATGACTCCCTTTACTATTGTTATATGAATAAGAAAGAAAATTCCATCACCTGATGGTTAAGCTCTTGTTTTGCTTGATATTGCATCAAGTGTTTTTTTTTTTTTTACTATGTTGGGTCTGTGAACATAACTTGCTATAGAATCTTCCTTAAATGACACTTAGCTTCTGAAAGACATTCTTACATGGAAGATTTGTTAGTTACTCTGACCTGCAATATAACCACATTACACAAACTAGGTGGCTTGAAATAAAACTTTTCTCATATGTGGAGATAGTTACCAAACATGAAAACAATAGAATATTTGTTGTCTCATGAAAGCCAGCCCCACATTTAATGGAAAATGATTGCTGTGGTTTATGTGGTAGTAGAGATAAAGCAAACTATCTTGTGCCTTAACTAACTTTTTAAATTTCATTCATGACAAATTTCCTTCATGTCTTTCACACATGAAACTATATTCACATTATATCCCAATTTAGGGTAATATTTTAACATATATATGGGCAAGAAAGTAAGCATTCTATACTTCAACATCCTAAGTTTGAAATTCTATGTTCATTATTCAGGTTGACATTCATGAACTACTAGTGTGTTTTTTGTGGTAGTTGCTATTAAAGAGCACAACAAATATCCTAGTCTTTTACATAACTTGACTCTGGGATTATATATATATAGATATAGATATAGATATAGATATAGATATAGATATAGATATAAATATAGATGTATGTATGTATATAATGTTCAATATGGAAATTCAACAGCATTTAAACATCCCTTCATTTGCATCTTGAGAAATTAGAATATTCCAAACCACAATCATATGAGGGAAAAAAGTCCATAGCAGCATTTACAGGACCATCAGGAAGAATATCTGCCCAGATTGTTACATTTCTGAATCTTTACAGGTTCACAGATAAGAATAGGAAGGGTAGGCGATAGTAAAAATATCAAATTTGGGGCCATTTCAGCTGTTAGGAGAGTATGATAGGAGGAGATTGGATTTATGAACCTATCAAATTTTGTAATATCAAAGAGTAAGTACTCAAATATAATGGAATAGAATAGTCCCTTTGGTTTGAAAAGAGAAAAGTTAGATATGACAAGAGGGTTTTTTAAATTTTATTTTATTTTATTTGTGAACATACTGTACAGAGGGGTTACAATTGCATGGGCAGGATAATGCGTACATTGCTTACCAAGCATTGCAGCCTCCTCCTTTGTTTACCCTTCACATCAAAGAGGGTTTTTTTTAAGTTTTACCCTTACTAATTTTCTTTAAAAAATCAGGAAATGACTTGAAAGTGTAGAGATATGTTAAGCAGAGTGTGCAAGTAATCAGAAAACATTCTGAATCAACAAGAATTAAACAGGAATTAATGTGAGGTTCAAGTTGTTGATTGGTAGCTTTGAAAGGAGTAGTACATGAGTCCCTGAGTTTATATCCCTGTATTACCACACATATACATATGCTTCTGTGTAAGATATATTGAATGAAGAAAGTCAGGCTCAGAAAGTGAAAGTAGGGGGTGGAAAGGTGGCTCAGTGGTAGAGTGCTTGCTTTGCAAGCATGAGACCCTGGATTCCATTGCTCAGCAGAAAGATCTGGAAATGGTGCCATGGCTCAAGTGGTAGAGTGGTAGACTTGAGCTGAAGAGCTGAGAGACAGTGCCCAGGCCCAAAGTTCAGGCCCCACAATTGGCAGGAAAAAAAGAAAGTAAAAGTAGGTATGTGTTCTCTCATATGTAATATTAGATAAAAATTATGCTCATGAAATATTATAAAGTTATGGAGCCCACATATATTCACTTACATATATACATGATCAATCTGAATAAATTATAGTACATATCAATCTAACCTTTCTGAAAAATTAACAGACTATATAAAAAATGAGCCCCAGAAGCATATCTTCTTGGGGCGTTTTAAGGGGATGTGGAAAGATGTAAAGGAAAAAGAAGAATATGGTTGGGCAAATACAACATAATATTCAATGTACATATGTGAAAATGGAACTATTAAAGTCAGGGAATACCTGTGGTAGATACAAATGAGAGGAGTTGATGTGACAAAGACCAAAAGAGTTGATGTGACAAAGACAAAGACAGTGACAAAGACCAAAAGACATTGTACAAATTGATTTGTTTTATACTTAATTAAAAAGTTTTATTTTTTCTTTTCAAAAACTAAAAGAAAAACATGTCTAAATAAAATACAGTGAAAGCAGGGGTTATACCATGGGGGAGGTACATACACAGCAACAAAGAAAGCATCTTATAAATATGATGGAAATAATCGTGAGAAAGAAAAAAAAAAACCCAGATGAATCCTTATCTTGGGGTTTATTTTGCCTAACATCAACTTGTTTAAGAGTTTCTGTTTGTCTCAGACATATACTAGTTATTGCAAATAAGAAAACCATAGGACCTATGTTTCGTTGGGCCTGGCTTACTTCACTTAATATAATTTTTTCCAAGTCTTTCAATTTCCTATCAAATGGAGGTGGTGGTGGTGGTGGTGGTGGTGGGATTGGGGGGGGATGGGGAGTTGGAGAGGGGAAGGGATGGGAAGGGGATACAAAGGAGGAGGCAACAATGCTTTATAAGCCCTGCTTTCACTGTATTTGATGTTGATATAATTTGTGGAGGGGAAGGGAAAAAGCAAACTGTTTAAACAGGGTTAGAGGTAGACCCATTACAACTACGAGATGTACAAGACGTTATGCCAAAAAATGAACTTTACAACTTTGGCGGGGTGAGGAGGTGGGGAGGGGGTAGGGTGGTTGTGGTATGGGAGTGTGGGGGTGAGTGGGTGGGGAGGAGAAGGGATGGTATGGGGAAACTAAGGAGGAGGCAGCAATGTTTGATAGGAAATGTACTCACTATCTTACCCATGTAATTGTAACCCCTCTGTATGGTATTTTCAAAAAAAAAAAAAAGTAATAAAAAGAGGTGATATCTCAATGTTGTTTTTTATTATTTTTTTATTTTGAAAATACCATAAAGAGGGGTTACAATTTCATGGGCAAGAAAAAAAGAAAAAAAGAAGAGGCAAAAAAAAAAAGAAAAAAGAAAAAAAAACATGCCTTCCATTTTCTTCACATGGTTATATAACATATATGATGACTGGGATTGTCATAGATAGAAATGTTCTCATTCATGGAGCATCTTCTATTCCTTATCTTTAGTTTACCTTTGGGACTTTTGATCATGTACTGAGTGACCATAAAAAGTTTCCTTCTCTCTATTAGATGTCCCCAAAGAACACATCAGTAGCAACTGCCATGGTCTTATTACTACTTCACTTCAGCTGGAAATGGGTAGGACTGTTAACATTACAAGATGAAAATGTTTGCGGATTCTTCCTGCATTGAAAGAAGAGATGGCCAAGAATAATTTGATCTGGCAATAACAAACCAGTGATGTATATTTTAAAAATCATGGCACCCTATAACCATATAAGTAAATCATCAGCGTATGTCCTCATCCTATATGTCCATGATGAATTCCTACTATATTTAATGGTGTGTGTTGAGTAAATTTTAATAAAAGGAAAAGTTGTAGAATGGCATTTAACCATAAGAAAAATATATTCTGCTTAGTTCATTACATGTACCTGTCATTTTTTTAACATCATCACCCAGATGTTTTTGGATTCACAAATTTTGTCAAAGTAGTTAACCGTTCCAAATACCCAGGAGACATTTTCCTTGGTGGGCTGTGGTTTCTCCTTTAATTGCTCAGGTTCTGATTCTGATTTGGTAATGGGGAGAACTATCAACATGATGCCTCTTTGGCTTGGTTGCCTAGGCACATTTTTGACATGACTATGTCTGGAGACAGTTACAGTATATAGAATGCTGTATATTCTGTGGCCCAGGCTCTCCATGACACGCTTCTTCATCAAGCAGTATTATAAACAACGGAAAATAGAAAAGGTTCAGTGCCTTCACCTGCACAGGTAAGGACTTAAAGTTTTGGATGGTACAGTGAGGAACGTCATTTCCTAGACAGGTCTCTTACTGTATAACAGTTTGTAATTGAGGTCTCTTACACATGTGTGCTTGTGCTGTTAATTTAAAGCAGGTCAGTAAAAAGTGCAAAATATATTCCATTTTTCCATAAATTCATTTAGTTTCAAATAACCTCAACATGCTCATAGCTAATGTTTTGAAAATTAAAAATTCACCTTTTCCTGATGTGTTTCTTAATACTAGTAAAGATAATCTGCTAAACAGAATTATCCATATTTTTATAAGTAAATTAAATTTATTCAACTTTATGCATGAAAATTTACCATTCTCAAACTATAGATTTTTACAAACTTAGTTATGTGAAACTGTAGTGAGGAAATTGGGAATTGTCTCATTTATGAGTATTTGTATGGAACTGGTTTCTCTTGAAACAAAGACTTCTATTTCTTTGCTGAGTGACCAGGATGTCCAAAGATTATTTTGATGATTTTTTGTCCCATAGAATTTTTTATTTCTTCATTAGGTTTTTCTGCTCTTTTGGAATGCTGAATCTGAAATTTTAATCAGGAGCTTTACTCATTTCAGATTTTTTGTTTTAAGTCTGAGATGTACTTCATCATAAGATGATGTATCTTTTTTTAGGTGTACCCATTTTGTGAATAAAATACAATTTCATAATCCTCTTTGAGGCCAAGAGATTTTGATTGAGAAAAGGAAATTAGAAGAAGAGTATGACATTGTGAACATTTGGAATTTTCCAGAAGGTCTGACCTCAAGTGGAAGTAGGCCATTTTTCTCCACATAAACTACATGTTCACAAGCGTTTGAATAATAAAATATGGTAGAGTGGGCCATAGGAACTACAAAGGTGGGTGTGATCTAATTGTAATTTAATATAAATAAGCAGATTTCACCCTTAAAATGTATTCCTGGCTGGGGCCAGAAAAGTCACTCCTATAATACTAGATGTTTAGAAGTCAGAGATTTTAGTATCATGGTTTCAAATCAGTCCTAGCAGAAAAGCCTGTGAGACTGTTATCTTTATTTAAACACCCAAAAAACTGGAAGTAGAGCAGTGGATCAAGTGATACAGTGCTAACCTTAAGCAGCAAAGCTTAGATACAAAGCCCAGGCACTGAATTCAACAATAGTTCTGGCTCACACATATACTCTCACACACAGAAAAAAAAAACACACAGACTTTATACTCTCTGTGCTTACTAACATTTAAGTATATCAAACTTAAGAAATTTTATTGATTGACTCTTGGATAGAAAAGAAACAGAATAAATTAATGGAGCTGAGCACTAGGGACTCATGACTGTAATCCTATCCTTCCAGATCTAAGATTACATATCAGTTTAAAGCTAAAATGGGAAGAAAATTTTGTGAGACTCTTATCTTGATTAACTACCAAGAAGATCAAGTGGAGCTATGGCTCCAGTGGTAGAGTGGTAACCTTGAGCAAAACAGCCTCAAGGACAGTGGCCAGATACAGATTTTTATCTCTAGGTTAAGCACCCAAAAAATAAAAAGTTAAAAGTGTGTTGTTCAATATTTATTTAGAATGTTATCATAGAATGTGAATTGTATTTTTCTTAGCTGGTTTCTATGCTGAGAGAAAGTATCAGAGGAAACATTTAATTTTTTTAAAGAGTTATTTTGCTCCCTTCTGTGGAGAATCCATTCAATGGTTTGTTGTCTTGCTACTTTAATGATCTGTGGAGAGAGCAAACAGTGAAAGAGCTTGTGTGAGCAGATTTTCAATGCATGGCACTGGATAGATGAAAAGAAGATTGGAAGGGCCTGGGCTTCATATAACCCTATAAAGATGAAGCCTGTGCTTTATCTTATAGCATACTTTTAAAGCATCAAGAGGATTCTTTCTCCTTCTCCCTCAACATGTCACAGATGAGAAGGAGACTACATAGGATATTATGAATTCAAGGAAATTCCAGAAGGCTGTCAACCAGGACCTACTTTCCCATCATTATCCTCTTTCTTTTAAAGGTCAGACACTTCTCAGTAGTTCAGGCTAGATAGAGACTAAGTATATACTACATAACACTTTTGATATATGATGTGGAATCTATAACTGCATTATTAGAATTATGTTCATACAATTATATCCTTAATAATCCTATTCTTTAAATCAATAGACTTTTTAGTATTATGTAAAATTCTATACATTTACTGACAAATATCTTATTGTTCTCAGGCTCCTCACTCTGTCTGCAGTGAGATATGTCCTGGATTCAGGAAATCCCCTCAGGAAGGAAAGATTACCTGTTGCTTTGATTGTACTCTTTGCTCAGAGAAAGAGATAGCTAATAGGTAAGTGCATGACTTAGGAACAAATTTATGATTACTCCCTTGTGTTACCCAATCCCTGAAACACAAATGTTGTATAATAATTGCATAGTCAAAGACTTCCTTCTTTCACCTTGTAAATTAATTGTGACACTGGATGACACTGCTCCTTGAAATAAAAAATACAGGCTCTGAATTACTTGTAAGATTATTTTTTTCTACTCATTTTACACATGATTATTCCACTCCTTAGCAATGTAAGTTTAATGTCTATCATATGAAGTGTGAAGCCTTTTTAAGTACATGGTCTCTATCTTCTTCAAGTTCACTTTAGGGTGCAAAAAAAAACAGACATCTTGTACACCTTTATTTCCTAGTGACCAGAAATGTTCTTTCAACAGAGTGTGCACTCTGTGTTGGGTTTGGTCGAAGAAGCAGGCAACAGTGTTTTGCAGAGGATGATTGTACAGCTTTTGTTCTCCACCACTTTATTGATGAGTCAGATGGACAAATATAATGTCTGCAAGGAATAGCTAATGGGTTCTTATTTATATTGCATAGAGACATTCAAGGAATTCCAAACATTTCTGTCCAGAATTTTGGATTAGTTGTTTCAGTAGTACACAAAAGACTGAGAATTAGTATGGCAGCATTTAACATGCAGAAACGTTCTTTTTATTTTGGTCTGTCAAGGGGCTTGAACTCTGAGCCTGGCTGCTGTCTCTAAGCTTCAGCTAATGGCAAACACTCTACAACTTGAGCTAAATCACCACTTCTGGTTTTCTGGTGGTTAACTGGAAATAAGAATCTCATGGGCTAGGAAGATGGCTCAATGGTAGAGTGCTTGCCTTGCATGCATGAGGCCCTGGGTTCTATTCCTCAGCACCACATAAGCAAAAAGAAAAAAGCCAGAAGTGGTGCTGTGGCTCAAGTGGTAGAGCACTAGCCTTAAGCTGAAGAGCTGAGGGTCAGCGCCCAGGCCCAGAGGATAGGCCCCATGACCGCCCCCCCCCACAAAAAAAAATAAGGGTCTCATGGACTTTCCTGCCTGGGATGGCTTCGAACCATACTCTTCAGATATCATTAGCCACATGCTCCAGTATGTGCAAAAATTTTTTCATAGGCTTTTACAAATGGAAATAAATATTATGGGTGATAGTCACAGTATGTAAAAAAAAAAGATTCAAACTGAAAAAGGAAAATGTAGGCAAGAGTGTGGGAACATGAAGAAGAAATAGAAATAGTACTGAACATATCAAGGAATAATTTATAATATTTTCTTTTGTTGCTAGTAAGTGTTGACATGTTAGTATTATCCCTATGTAGGGATTCCCAATATTCTTTTAAGTAGTGAAAAGTGACTATTGGTTATTTGACTTCCTCACTAGATATGGAGCAATGTGTAAAGTGTCCTGATCACCAGTATGCCAATGCAGAGAGTAACCAGTGACTTAAAGAGATGAAAGTTTCCTGGCTAATGGAGAGCTCTTGGGAATGGCCTTGACCTGCATGGCCATTTATTTATGTACACTAACAGGGAATTGTCCTTGGAGTCTTTGTGAACATCAGAACACCTCCACTGTCAAAGCTAGTGATCTCTCATTATCTTGCCCATGTAATTGCAACCCCTCTGTACAGCATTTTCACAATTAAAAAAAAAGCTAGTAGCCAGGCTCTCAGGTACATCCTGCTCATCTCCCTCATCTTCTGTTCTCACTTTCCTTTGCTCTTTAATGGCTGTTCCAACACAATCACCTGCATTCCACAGCAAACCACGTTTGGAGTTGCATTCACAGTATCTATTTCTGCTGTCTTGGCCAAAACTGTAAATGTGGATCTGGCCTTCAAGGTCACTTCTCTAGGGAGAAACATGAGGTGGCTGCTGCTATCAGGGGCTCCTAACGTCACCATTCCTATCTGTACTCTGATCTAGGTACCTCTCTGTGTACTCTGACTGGAGACTTCACCTTCCTACTCTTACACAGATATACACTCTAAATGTGGCCATGTGCTCATCCTGTGTAACAAGGGTTCCCTCACCACTTTTTACTGTGTCTTGGGATACTTGGGCTCCCCTGGCCCTGGCCAGCTTCATTATGTTTTTTCTGGCCTGGCACCTTCAATGAAGCCAAGTTCCTACCCTTCAGCATGCTGGTGTTCTGTAGTATCCGGTTCACATTCCTGCCTGTCTACCTCAGTGACAAAAGGAAAGTCAGGGTGGCTACAGAGGTTTTCTCCATCTTGGATTCCAGTAAGAGTTGCTGGGTGGCATCTTTGCCCCCAACTGCTACATCATTTTGTTAAGGCCAGATAGAAATTTTCTGCATGGCTTCCGGGACAAAACACATATTATGAAAAATAAGTCCTCTTATGATTGAACTTACATGGATGACCAAATGTGCAGATGGTCTACATTCTTTTTTCCATCAGATATTAGTTTATATTGTTGTAATGAATTCCATGAATAAGTGATTCGCACTCATTTTTCTAGTAATGGTTGAGTCACAAGTTGTAACCAAAGCCAGGTAAATTTGAATATCATTCTATTTTTTTATTTCTATTTACTGAGTACTTATCTAATCATCTCCACTAGTGTATTTTCATTGCTTCTAGTTTACAAATTATGCTTTCTTAAGCATTTGCCTAAATTTGTTTTTTTGCTGCTAGTCTGTCTGGGAATTGATCTTAAAGCCTGGTACAGTCCATTTATTTATTTATTTATTTATTTATTTATTTATTTATTTATTTATTTATTTATTTATTTATTGCATAAGGATAATGTTTCACCAATTGAACTCTAATTTTTGCTCTGTGATAGTTAACTGGAATTAATATTCTTTTTGATTTCCTGTCCAATTTAGCTTTTAACCTTGACCACCAGATCAAAACTTTCTATGTAGCTTAGTTTATACATATTTTCCTAATTTTTGAAATATAGTTTCTGCCTGCCTTTATATCACTATTCTTCTTAGTCACAATTCATTCATATTATGCACTTTTAAAAGTGCATGGTTTCATATACTCAGTTGAATGTATTTTGGTTCATTGTTATATATTTCCATTCACACATCTGCCTTTTTCCATATTCCTCAATCTATTTTGTCAGATCCATCTTCCCCATGTCCAATTTCATTCCCACTGTCTTTCCTTTCATTCCTTTTCTTCTTCCTCTTCTGTCTCTGCTTTCTCTGTGTTGTTTCAGAATTTCAAAAATGGATTTTATAAGCTACAAAAATACACTTCAATTGTATACCATAATGTATTGGCTTTATGAAGTAATAGCTAAAAAGTAAAGATTCATAGTAGGTTGTTTACCCATGGCTGGATGTATTTTTCAAGTAATTCTTTTTTTTATAGCCTTAAAAATATTATATATACAAAATTATATGCTTTTATTGTCGGTCTGTTGGGCTTGAAGTCTGGGCCTGAATCCTGTCCCTGCACTCTTCAGCTCAAGGCAAGCAGTCTACCACTTAAGCCAGAGCACCACTTCTGGTTTTCAAGTGGTTTATTGGAGATAAGAGTCACAGACTTTCCTGCCTGGGCTGGCTTTGAAAGTGATCTTCAGATCTCAGTCTCCTGAGTAGCTAGGATTACATGGGTGAGCAACTGTCAACTGACTTAAAATTATATACATTTTATCTGTCTATAAATACTTTTTCTTTTTATGTTTCCAATTGATGTGATAACAAATAATTTTTACATTTCTATTATTTTAATTTTATAAGAAATGCATTATTCGAAACAGATTGAACTATTGGGTTTTATACTATGTTTAAAGAAAGACATGACTATTTCTGACAAATGGTCACATAATGGCATGCCTTTCTGCCCTGTCCTTTGGTTTATTGCACCTTTCTGTCTTCTGGCATTTGTATTGCTTTATGTGAAAATCTATTTTTTAGTATATCTGAGTACTATAAATGTTTTCCTTCAACATGCAATTAATGAGTCCAATGATATTTAATTTCTACTAAGAGAATGATTATATACTAACAATGGACTTTAGTTTTGAATTGGAAGTATTGGCAAAATTCCACATTACTCTTTATTATCCTTTCATAAGGCATACTACTTTGCAAATATTTCTAAATTATTAGTATTTTATCAAGAGATGGTCAAAATTCATTAGTTTCTAGAAAGTTTACGTTATCTTTCTTCTTTATTTTAATAATTTCTTCAATACAATTGGATTATTATTGGTGAATTAAACACTGATTGCACATTAACACTCGTCGCGACACATGAGGTCCCCAACTATCCATTATGCAGAACTAAGTGCATTTAGGCCATCAGGAAGGAAAAAAAAGTTATAAATCTGAGAAAAAAAAGAGAAGAGATGATTCTTTACACAAACTGACAAGGTTATGCAAATAGTATGGCCAATTGTAGAGATGAAGTTCTGGTATTGACATTAGTAATAATAAAAATATGACATTCAGGGGCTGGGAAGGTGGCTCAGTGGTAGAGCACTTGCCTTGAATGCATGAGGCCCTGGGTTCAATTCCTCAGCACCACATAAGAGAAAAAGCCGGAAGAGACGCTTTGGCTCAAGTGGTAGTGCACTATCCTTGAGCTGAAGAGCTGAGGGACAGCACCCAGGCCCAGAGTTCAGGCCTCATGACCGCCCCCCCCCCAAAATGACATTCAGTGGATAAATACCCACTTCAATAAGGAGTCATGAGCTAAGCAGGTCACACATAACTGATAGTAAATATCCCAGAGTAATACATATTAAATATACACATATAATACTTTATGTCCATATAATGGGTATTCAATGATGGGTCAAAGTGTGGGTGGTCTCAGTTCCCTCACAGCTCCATAAAGATGTCCCCACGCTTTGATTAGTTTATTTTGATTTGAAGCAAAAAAAAAAAACCAGTGAAACTCTGTTACCATCATAGGAAGGTGATGTCACATACTTTACTTTATAGTTCTTCATGGAAGGATACCGAAGGTCATATATTTTCATTCTTTATTTTTGGCATGCCTGGGTGGACACAGAGTTAATACTCCTTATAGAAAAACAAATTGAAGTGAGCCGGAAGTTTTAAGACATGTCTGATCAACCACAAACCACATTTACATACTGAAAATTATCATCCAAAAATATGCTGTAGAAGCAGAAATTCTTTTGTTACATGTAATGTCTTATAACATTTGACTTTGAAAATTACTTATAAATTTCTCTAAGATTGGATATATTTATATTTGAGTGTGATCATGGCATTATTTTGCTTTTGTTTTTGTGTCAACATTGGGGCTTAAATTCAGGGTCTGTAGTGATACCCTTTAGTTTTTTTTTTCTTTATATAGATTAAGTGAATACATAAATTTCAAACGTTTTACATCACTGTGGGATACTGATACTTATTCTCACAAACATGTTTGTAGGGTTCATACACCTTATATTTCATTATTGTGTCCATGAGCTTTTATGTACAAAGCAAGCACTCTAACATTTAAGCTATAGGACAACTAAGAGTGTATCTGGTGATTGAATAGAGAAGAGAGTCTCACAGACCTTCCTTCCCAGCCTGGATTTCAATTGTGATCCTCAGACCCTAGACTAGCTGAGTAACTAGGACGCTCATCACAAAACACTTTGGAAAAAAGTTCTCTTGTTTTCATGGATGTCGTTTGGTATTTGATATTGAATTTCCCCACCCACTCCATTTTCTCTAAAATTGGATCCATATCTTGATCATGGGTATATTTGATGGTAGTTGGGTTGTACCAATTCTGGGTCTTGAACTTGACTTCCTGGGAGTTGTCCTTGAGCATTAATGCACAATACCAGCATGCCACTACTTAAACCACAGCTCCACTTCAGCATTTTTTGGTGATTCACTAGAAATGAGAATCTCAGACACTTTCTTGCCCAGGCTAGCTTTGAACTATGATGCTCAGATCTCAGACTAGTAGAGTAGCTAGGATTCTCAACACCAAAAATAGTTTCATTCATTGGTGCTTAGAAATGACACAATTCTATTCATGCTTTTCCTTTATTTTTGTTTTATTAAGGGAGTGATGCAGTAAATGAAAGATCTTGAGGGATTGCCGCAGCACTTGTAGGTTTGCTTACAAACATTTAGGAACAGGATCATGTTCCAGTTCTTACCAGGCAGAGACCACTCCAGCTTCCTAATATTGTGTACACAGGACACATAGATGCCTACTGGGATGAGAAGTCCAGGGGTTTGATAGCTAGGAAGTTCAGGAAAAGACACCCAGTCTCTTCCACCCGCACAGAAGAATGCAGGGTGTGCTCCATGGAAAATGAACTTGTGTCTTGGGTTTCCTCTGTGATGCCGACAAGAGATTCTAGAAGATGCATGTGACTACATAAGCAGAGCAGAAGGCTAGGAAGACCCTCGGGGGTGAGCTGCTAGTAGCCATGGGGCTCCAGGCTATATAATTGGCATTTTGGCCAGTGATCACAGAAATTGGTACAGATCTGGACCTTCTGGTTTGGCCCCCTCTCTCTCAAGACCTGTGCCAACTGAGCCTGAACCTGGGCAAATCTGTAGGGGTCAAGGTTCCCTAGGCCCCACTGTGGAGGGCAGTAGCTCTCCAGTGGGGTAAGGTGGGGCCCTCGCTTAAATGGCCTCGCCTGGCTGTGTGGTACAGTAGGTTGTTCAGGGTGGCTGTGGAGATGCAATTTCCATAGAAGCTGAGGAAATGCAGCTGGGAGCATTGGCTTAGGGAGGGCAGGATTGTCAAGAGCTGGGGTTCAGTGATGTCACAGTGCTCCAAGACCAGGATCTCCATGGTGCCGGTCACTTGCTCCAGCAGGGCTCACAGGGACTCAGGATTGAAACAGCCCATGCACAAACTCCTCATATACAGGTGCTTGAGCTGCCTGGCACAGGGACACTGGCACAAGGACTTCACATTGGCTTCCTTCAGTGAACATGAACTCAAAGTAAAGGTGTTCAAAGTCGTCGAGTTCCTGAGGATGGAGGGTAGCCATCCATACAGGACAAAGATATCCTGCACAGGAAACTCCTGGAGATGCTGAGGCTGCCCCAGATGCGCCATGTATTTGCAGAAATATGAGAGATTACTGAAGCTGGAAGTGTAGAAGTTGTCACTTATCTTGGAGAAGAATAGGCAAAGGTTCTTTGTCTGACCCCCGGAAGGAGAAAATTTTCTCATGGTTTCTGGACACCAGAAATTGTTCAACACAAGTTCAGTGATGGAGTCAAAGCTCACCTCATGCAGAGCCTTCCGGATTTTGTAGAGGAGCCAGACAGAATCTGAAGCTTGGTTGAGCACAGTTGGACTCCTTCTTTCCACTTCCTGGCCCACTAGCGGAGATAGGTTTGGAATTCATCCTGGGTGCCATCTTCAATAGTCAGGTTAATGGAGAGGATCAAAGGCTGTTCTTCAGTCCCAGCTGAAAGGTGACTCTCTGTTGACCTTTCAGTCAGGACTTCCAGAGAAGATAATCGTGCCATGGAATGATAATTCTAAATCCTTATCTCAAGTTGCAATTGCCACAAATTGCCACAAACAGCACTTGCTGTTTCCACCCAATGGGGTGCTCCTTCTTGACAATTAGGAGATCGAACCCATTGAGGACACTAGGAGATCAAGCCCTTTGAAGGCCTCCAGGTTTGGTGATTCTGCCAGATTCCTCAAGGGAAAGAAGAGGAAGGGCCAGGCCTACACCATGGCCTTCAGCACCTCTGAGTGGCCCTGGACACAGCCCTCCATAAAGAGTAGGGAATAATAGCACTGGTAGATTCTCCAGGGCTGAAATGACAAAGGAGTGGTTGCTCAGTAGGCTTTGCAAGGTTAGATGCTAGAGCATGGATGGGGTCCTTATGCTCATCCTGGTGTACCAGACATGGACCTTGTGTGCAGGACTCTCTGAATCTCATCAGAGCCAGGCACTGACTGCAAGCTTCAAGATTCTGGTACTAATTTTTGGTCCCTTGGCATGAATTTAACCTGACCCCACTCTCCAACACATACCTTTCAATCAGACAGCAGCTTCTGCTGGGATTACTGACCCACACCCAGCACCCGGGCACCTTCTGAAGAAACTCGAAGGTGATAGGATCATAGGCCTGATTCCCACAGCCCTGTTCCTCATTCAAATGGTTGGCAAACAACTCAATGGATTCCGCACCTTTTTACCCTAATTCTGCAAGTCATTCCCACAGATGGCCCATTCCCTGAGTCTGCAAAGCATCCAAGAATAGCAGCCAGCCCAAATTTTGAACATCCACATAGATATCTGGAAATGATCTATCTTTCCTTCCCTCCCTGCTTCCTTTCTTCCTTCCTTCATTCCTTTCTTCCTTCTATTTTCTTCCTCCCTCCCTTCCTCCATACCTTTCTTTTTCATTTTGTGCTGTTCTTGGACTTGAACTCAAGGCCTGGGCTCCATAAATGAGCTGCTTTTTGTCAAAGCCATTGTTCTATTTAGTCACAACCCTAGCTAAAGAATCCTAGAAAGTCTCATGGACATATTTGTCCCCTTTGTATTTTAATTGTGACCCTGAGCTATTCATGAATAGCTAAGATTCTAGGAGTTGTAGAAATTATTTTCTATTCCAAATCTTGTACCTTTTTATTCAAATGTACTTTCTTGTATAGCCACAAAAGTTGGTCCTGGTCAACCAATTCACTGTGGCTGTTTTAATTATTGCATTTGATAATTGCTACTAAAACTGATCATTTATCTACTGATAAATGTATGCATATCTGTAAGTTTTCTATTTGTGTGGTCCTTGCAAATAAACTTCTTAAGCTTTTTGTCTACTCATTTAATTTGGTGCTTTATAGGTTTTCTCTGCCCCCTTAGGAAATAAAGTATATTTTTGTGCATTTTTGTGATTTCCCACTTACTGAAATATATTTAAACTCATCTAAATAGTCTTCCGATTACATTTTACTGTTCATTAGCAGTGCACATATCTTAGCATGTTCCCAACTCAAGGTATCCATAATATAAACAATTGAAATCACTCACTTTATAGTACCATTATCTATAAACTCTTAACTACATTGGTGATATATCCATAATATCAAAAATATTTTCTGGGAGACCAAATTTGAACATAGAAAGTTGAATTTTTGTTCCAAATTTGTGTAATTATTCTTAACACTGCATATTTGTGTAATCAGAGTTCTTAACATGTTTTGTCCTATTCTCTAGATAATTCCCTTTAACCATTCTTATAATGTGACATCTGGAAATATAGTCTAATCATTTTATGTTTTTCTCTAAACTGTTTAATTCCACTCTTTTTATGTGAAAGAACTTTTTATAGTTGTTTTTCAATCTGCATGAGTGATTTTATTGCCTCTTTCTCTACTGCCCCATTCAGCAACTATAGTCATGACTTCTTTAAGTGATTTTTATACAGACATAATTTCTCTGTGGTCTTTTTGATGATCTCTAATTATTTGTTGATATGTAAATACTTACATTCTTTCCCCTTGGTTTTAAGGATTATTTGCGTGCTATGGTTCATATAATCCCTTTCATTACACTTCCGACAGTTGAGAAAAAGGTTTGTCTAATCAGTGTTGTGTCTGAAATTATGTTTACATTGCATTTTCATATTTTATTCCATCATTTTCATTTTAGAATAGAGTTTTGGATAACAAAATGGCAAAAGTTTAGATATCAGATTCACTATTTTCAAGTGTAGTAATCTTCTGTTTTAGAAATTTCTGAGTTGGTTAGGCATTTGGGAAATCTGTTTGTTTTATAGCAGAACATAGGCAAAACTCTACAGTTTCAATCTGGTCTCTTTACTGTCTTTTCCACAGTGTCAGAATTCAAGGAATTTTCTCTGTATATCAGTGTGAGTACATGGTACAGCTTTTTATTTAAAAATAGGGTTGTTTAAGTCTCTGTGTTGCAACCTTTAAGAATATACAATTGAAAGAGTATATATTAGAAAGTCAAGCAAATGAAGTGATCTTGGTCAATAAACTGGTTTTTCTAGTACAAATGTGATGCAACTCTTTCTTACATTCCAAGGTATTAGTACCTCTAAAAGCAATGTTCTTAGAAAAGTCTTTCTGAAAATTGACCATAACTAAAATGTGGGAGATAAGGAAGTGCGATGTATTTTCAAGATGGTATCTATCAGTGCAGTATAACAAATTTCTTCCCAAAGTTCTTTGCATTTTACAAAGCCTTTTCACCTCATGCATCTGAGAAGACAGTGTTACAGTTATACTTTTAGAGGGGCAGGTTATCACATTGGAGAAAGAAGAGAAAATCCACTCTATCTTTTTCCTTCAACTAAAGGAGAAGGACTGAGGCAGAAGAGGTGAAACTAGATTTTTCAGGTGTTACACCAAACAGCTTGATTAAGAAACACCAGTAGAGTGTACCATGGTCCTCAAATAGAAGTAAGCATACCGTATTTACTTCTAGATTGTAAGTATGATGTTTACTTGTTTCAAAGATTTTTGTATCTTTTCAAGCAGAAAATCATCCATATGTGTCACTTTTATTAATCAAAAGAAGACCAGAAAAAATAACTAGCAACCTAATGGGAAAAAAGGCTTATTACATGAATCAAAAAGGAAGACTAAGGGAAAGATTAGCCCCTTCCTGCTGATTGTGGGAGTGGGTTTCACTTTTACTAGTTTGTGTGTGTGTGTGTGTGTGTGTGTGTGTGTGTGTGTGTGTGTGTGTGTGTGTGTATGTGTGTATGTGTGTGTATTTGTGAAGGTTACAGGCCTTGAATTTAGGACCTGGGCACTGTCCTTAAGCTTTTGTGCTCAAGTCTAGTGTTTTAACACCTGAGCCACAACAGCACTTCTGGCTCTTTTTTTGTGTGTGTGGGTTAACTGGAGGGCAGAATCTCATGGAATTTCTTGCCCAAGCTAACTTTGAGCTATGATCCTCAGATCTCGACCTAATAAGTAGTAGGCATGATATACTGGTGCCCAGAGGTGTTCTTCCATTTTAAGGCATTAATGATTTATGCCAGGAAAGATGTCTTATCCTGTGTCACTTTTTACTTTCAGTCCTCATGAATTATCTGCTGTGGCATTAATTCAACTTTTCATTGCTTCTTGGTATTTTTATTTTGTCAATAAAACTTCTGTTGTGTTTTTCTTCAAAATTGGGTAACACAACTTAAATGTAGACATCATTGATCTCTTTGCTTGAAGAATAAGTAGCTAATCCATAATGGTACCTTTCACTTTCACCAACCATCCTCTATGAAACATATTTATGTGTTGTAGTCTTCATTTGAACAGCAGATTTTGTACAGAGGTACAAGTTCTCTTAACAACTGTGTGCCTGGCTTAAAATTCCTGGTTCTGAAGTATGTGATACTGATCTGATAGGAAATACTTTGAATTGAATTGAAATACTTTGAATCTAAAATAATGGATGAGAAGCAACCAATGTGATAACACACCTTGGCTAACAGAGTTGTAGTTATTCAGTGGTCCTAACAGAGTTTTTCTTTGACATCAACTAATAACAAGCAAGTAGATTAAGGATCTATAAGCAATAATATCAGAAGTTGTGCAGCTCAAAGCCAGGGCAAACCTCCAGCACCACTATCCTTTGGTATATATTTTGTTGTTTTTAGTGTCTAATAAATATACTACCAAACCTTCTTGGTATTTTCAAATTTGTTTTCTCTCTGCATTCAGCAGTTCAAGACACATTAGATTTATCTATGATTATTTAAAGAGATTTAAGCTGAAGAAACACACTGCTTCTCTGTGGTGAGTCTTTAACTCAGGACAGATACACTGTCCTGTGCTCTTTTTTGGTCAAGGCTAGCACTCTACCACCTTCAGAAACAGCTCCACTTCTGATTCTCTATTGGTCTATTGTAGGTAAGTGTCTCATGGATATCCTGCCAGGGCTGGCTTTGAACCATGATTCTTAGATCTCAGCTTCCTGAACAGCTAGGATTACATGTGAGCCACTAGTGCACATGAAAAATTATAGTTCTAGTATCAGCCTGAATTGTATATATATAGCATTTGATCTTAATTCTCTGCCTCTAAAAAAATGACTAGTTTTTAGTTCCTTTACATTTGTGTGTATGTGAGTGTGCACATTTGTGTTCCTATTCGTGTGTGTGTGTGTGTGTGTGTGTGTGTGTGTGGGTGTGTGTCCATGAAAGGATGGATTTCTGTATCTTTCCTGGAGGAACTGAAGTCAAACTAGGTGACACCATTGTACTATGATAGTAACAGTATATACTCTTTTTGTGCCTAACCTGAAGTTAAATAGAGCAAATGCCTGAAGACATCATTCTGTGGAGCTCTTAGGAACTCATGCCACCCAAACCTCTGCCCCACTAGTGAATACTAACTATACATGCATAAATTATTATGTGTATATTTAATATGTACTTCCCTGGGATACTTGCTACCAATTTGAATGCTCTGTTCATCTCATTACCCCTCATTTAAGTGGGTAGCAAGCATTTGAATATCTTCTTTCATTGCCTTGCTATCACCAATGTCAACACCAATGTCTTCTCTACAATTGACTATAATATTTGCACAATATTGACAGAATGTCTTAATCATCATCGCTAGTCTCTTTTTTCTAACTCAGATTTGATAATCTGCTCTTTTCCTGATTGACAAAATGTACTCTGAATTTTGCATAGTGGAATTCATGTGGGGAACTCATTTTTGGATGAGAGTTAATTGTTTGCTACTGAATGAGTAATTAATGTTTTACATAGCAACATTAATCCAATCTATTGATGCAATTATTAAAATCCAGAGAAGACAAACCTGAACTTCAATAGAAACTGAAGTATTTTAACCATCTTTTTATACAATTACTGATGATATAGAAATATTTGCTAGGTAATATTCCATTTCAAAGGAAAAGAAATATAAAGATTTTTGCCAATATAGTTATATTTCCAATTCAATACATAGTTATATTTTCAATTCAATTGCCAATTCCAATTCAAAACAGCCAAGTGCTGCTGGCAAAACTGGCTACTCAGGAGGCTAAGATCTGAGGATTGCGGTTCAAAGCCAGCACACACAGGAAAATTCCGGAAAATCTAATCTCCAATAAACCACCAAAAAACCAAAGTGGCACTGTGGCTTAAGTAGTAGAATGCTAGCCATGATCTGAAAAGTTCATGGAGAGTACCCAGGCCCAGAGTTCCAGTCCCACAACCGACAAAATAGTAAAGCAATAGAAGTCCATTGTTAGCCCACAATCACTCACTTATTATAAATAATACTGTCAGAGGAAATGCACAATGAGCAATAGATGATGGCAATAGATGCCATTAGGTGACCATGTGTTTTAAATAGTCAAATCTTGAACAGAATCCGAAAATTTAGTCCATTAAATAATGAACAATGCATTTCTTATACAATTAAAATATTGGACATTGAATATTTACTTAATATCAAGAGATGTAGAATCTATTGGTATCATACAAAGTATACATCTATAATTTTGTATGTAAAATATTTTAAAGGTATTAAACAAGAATATGTTTAAAATAAATACAACCATGGATAAGCAAACAATTGTAAATCTATATTTTCGTGAAACAGAACTCCACACATCCAATGCATCATGATACACATTTAAAGTGTATTTTAATGATATAAATCAATTCTTGAAATTCTAAAGAAATTTAGAGAAAGTAGAGGAAAAAGAGTTGATGTTAGGTGAAATGAACCCAAGCTAAAGACTCAATTTTTTTTTCTTTCTTGCTATTGTTTCTAACATATTTATAAGATGTTTTTTGTTGCTTTGCATGTCCCTCCCCTTTTTGTTGGTTTGCATTTCCCTCCCCCACGGTATAACCCCTGTTTTCACTGTATTTGATGTTGGTATAATTTGGGGAGGGGAAGGGAAAAAACAAATTGTTTAAATAGGGATACAGGTGGACCCACTGCAACAATGAGATGTACAAGACGTTATGTCAGAAAACGAACTTTGCAACTTTGGCGGGAGTTGGGGTCAGGGAGGAGCTGGGAGGGCAGAGATGGTAAGGGGAAATTAAGGAGGAGGCAACAATGCTTGATAAGAAATGTACTCATTACCTTGCTCATGTAATTGTAACCCCTCTGTACAGTATTTTCAAAATTAAAAAAAGCTTATTAATTAAAAAAAGAGAATGAAGGAGGAAAGGAAACAGAGAGGATGGGGAGAGACTGATCCAACAAAACAAACTTACAGATGTGGCAAAAAGCAGATATATGAATAGAACTCTACAACTATTATAGAAAACACACTAATAAGTGTATGAAATATGGAACGTTGTTAAGTAGAAAATATTAATGAAATATATTTGAGTATTAAGAAGCATAGTGATGTATAAGAATGACAAAATAAATGAATATACAAAAGTATCCATAATCCATAATTTTTCTGAACGCAAAGCACTGCCATAATAATTCTCAGCGTTGTGTGTATTATTCAAACCATTAATCCAAAATTCTGCAGCTGAAATTAAAATTCCCGTATGCTTCTGTTCAATATTAATTAGTTATGTAGCCCATGCTTTCAGTTGTTGAATTTGTCACTCCATGTCACCTGTAATGCATTGGGACAGAGAATCAAATCACACTCTGAGGCTCCAAAGTCATACTATACAGAACACTTTTGACTGCTCCTTATGCTAAAACCAACACAAAGCACTTGCTCTGTTCAAGAACATTTCTAAGCACTAGGAAATTGACATGTGAAAGATGTCTGTTTTCTTTATAGTCTAATGGTAATTTTGAAGAAGATGGAGACCTTGTCCATAAAAAGGACTTGAATTTAATACAATCAAAGGTACTTATATTACTGAGTAGTTGAATAAACATACAGAAAACAGAGTAGAAAAAATAACCCTACAAGTAATTCAAACTCTGTGATTCTTTTTCATGGAGCAGTATCATCTATAGTTACAATTAAATTAATAAGTGAGGAAAGAAATACTGATGCTACAATTCTAATACATAACTTTTGCATTGAAAGGAGCAGGGATTTTTGGGGAGAGAGAATGTATTTCTACCTAAATCATGCAATTACCTGTCAGACTAGCCATCTTATACTCTCAGCAAGGGGTACAATCAAATCAACAGGCAGCCTTTCCCTCCTGATGTGATTCCCCAAATACAGGATCAAAACTTGCACTGCAGACAAAATGAGGAAGCTTAGAAATATCTGGTATGTGCCAGTTAATATTCAGCGTTTTACCCAAAAATTCCAATGTTTCAAAGAATAGCATTATTAAGCATAGTATTTATTTTTTTTTAATGTTTTTAATTTTTTTTGTTTATGTGGCACTGACGAGTGAACCCAGGGCCTCATGCATGCCAGGCAAGCACTCTACCACTGAGTCACATTCCCATAAGCATAGTATTTCTATAAGCATAAATCTAGACAGTTACATCAATGCTGTTATAGATTCCACATCATATAACAACCTTGATCTCTAATGAGACCAAAGAACTATTGACAAGTGAGAGACTTTTAAATGGTAGAGATTAGTGCTGAGAAAACAAATCCTAGTCTCCAGCCCTATGCACTTTTCCTGAATTCATGTCATTATTCACAGTATCCTACTCATCAGAGACATGATGAGGACCAAGGAAGAATTCTATTTGAAGCTTTAAAAGTAGAGTGTAGGGTAAATCACATGTCTCTGTTTTTAGACAATTACATGAAGCCCCAGTCTAATCTCATTTTCTTCGTATTTATGCAGTGGCCATGCTGTGAGAATATTCTCATACAGTGTTCTTCACTGATTCTTCTCACCAAATATGCCCAAATAGCAGTGAATGGAACATATACAGAAGCCAGCAAAATAAATATTTAATACACATAAAGTGATCCTCTGATGCTTTGTTACAGCATAGAAACCTGCTAGGGAAAAAGCAGTTTATATTTTATGATAACATTCTAAACAAACATTCAGAAACAAACTAACTTTGTATTGGAGGGTGTTGGTTAGTGATCCTCGGGCTTAAAATCACTGTCTGGACACTCTCCTTGAGCTTTTTTTGCTCAAGGTTAGCACTCTACCACTTGAGCTCCAATCCTACTTGAGCTTTGGGGTAGTTAATAGAGATAAGAGTTTCACAGAACTTTCTGTCCATTTGGGCTTTAAACTAACACGAGCCACCAGTGTCTACCCCTGTTAATTTATTTACTTCATCTTCTATCTAGTAGTCAATTAATACATTTTCTTAAGTTAAAAATACTTAAATGTGCAATACTAGGTTGTTTCTAAGTACATAGGGCATAAAGGTTGTGTGTGTGTATGTTTGTGTGTGTGTATGTGTGTGTGTGTGTGTGTGTGTGTGTGTGTGTGTGTGTGTGTGTGTGTGTGTGTGTGTGTGTGCCAAAACTAAGGCTTGAACTGGGCTTTGTAATTGAGTTTTACTTGATCCACAGCTCCATTTCCATGATTCTGGTGATTAATTGGCAAATAGAATCTCACAGGCTTCCCTGCTAGGAATGATTTTAAGTCATATCACTATCTCAGTGATCTAAATTGCTTGTATTACAGGAGTAATTTACTAGAAACAAACAAGTATAACTTCTAAGGGTGAATTTTGCATCATTAGAGTTAGATCCAACACATTTTCTAGTTCCAATGGCCCACTATATCATATCTTCAGATAAAGACAGTTAATGCCATGGAGTGTATACAGAGAAAACTTTCCTACTTTTACCTGAAGTTGAAGACCTGGAAAATTCCAAAGGTTCACAATGTCACACTCTGCCTCTAACTTACTTCTCTCATGCAAAATCACTTGATATCCAGCAGGATTGTCAAATTGTATGTTCATCAGAAAGGGTACCGCTAAAAGAATTACACCATCTTATGTTGAAGTACATCCCAGAGTTAAAACAGAAAATCTGATTGTGTTTAATTTCAGATTCATAATTTGAAAATAGCACAGATCGGTGATGAATTGTTATGTAAGAAATTCTAGGATTCCTTATCTTAGGGTTCATTTTACCTAACATCAACATGTCTGACTGTTTCAACTATTCTCAGACATATATTAGTTATTGTAAATAAGGGAAACCATGGGACTTATGTTTCTTTGGGCCTGGCTTAATTCACTTAAAATATTTTTTTCCAAGTCTTTCCATTTCCTAACAAATAAGGCAATGTCATCTTTCTGATGGAGGCATAGAAATCCATTGTGTGTGTGTGTGTGTGTGTGTGTGTGTGTGTGTGTGTGTGTGTGTGTGTGTGTGTGTGTGTGTGTGTGTATTTGTGTGTGTGTGTGTGTGTATAATATTTTCTTGATCCATTCATCTACTGAGGGGCATCTCAGTCAGTTTTTCTTTCTTGCTATTATTTCTAATGTGTTTATAATATGATTTCTTTGTTGCTTTTTATGTCCCTCCCTCACGGTACACAAACCCCTGTTTTTACTGGATTTGATGTAGGTATAATTTGTGGATGGGAAGTGAAAAAACAAATTGTTTAGATATTGATAGAGGTGGACCCATT
This sequence comes from Dipodomys merriami, assembly GCF_024711535.1. Lineage (NCBI taxonomy): Eukaryota > Metazoa > Chordata > Mammalia > Rodentia > Heteromyidae > Dipodomys > Dipodomys merriami. The sequence continues at coordinate 55,208 of NW_027203409.1, read as the reverse complement.
GCAACAATGAGATGTACAAGATGTTCTGTGGAAAAAAATCTTTACAACTTTAGCGGGGAGGTGGGGGGAAATGGGGGCAGGGATGGTAAGGGGAAACTAAGTAGGAGTCAACAATACTTGATAAGAAATGTATTCATTTCCTTGCTCATGTAGTTGTAACCCCTCTGTATGGTATTTTAACAATCAAAAAGACATATTAATAAAAAAAGAAGAAATTCTAGGGAGAATAATCAAAATAAACTTTTGAATTCCTGGTCACTCAGCAAAGAAGTAAAAAAGGTTCTCTTCAAGAAAAGCCAATTCCATGTAAAGAATCACGAATGGGACTATTCACAGCTGTATTTTTCTACAATAACTAATGTCTACAGTGTGAGATTTGTAAAAATTTTAATACATAGAACAAATCTAGATCACTTTTGAAAAGTATAGATAATTAGTTTTAGCAGGTTGTGCTTGGTTTATACTTATGAAACTCATAGGAAAAGGGTGAATTTTTACTTTTCAAAACATAACCTATGGGCATGTTGAGCTTATTTGTAACTAAAAGGAATTATGGAAAGGTCGAATACATTTTGTCCTTGTAAATGTTTTGTTTTTACTTAAGCACGTGAACCCATATCTAGAGTACCTCACAGAAATTTGAATAATTATAATTTGTTAGGTTTTGGAAAAATACCTTAAGTTTTTAATTTTCCACACTAAGAAACCTCTCTAGGAAGTGACTTTTCTGTAAGTGTGTACCATCCAAAAAAGAAGGCCTTATATTTGCAGGGAAAGGAACTCTCCCTTTTCTGTTTCCCATTGTTTGTATTGTTTGATAAATAATCATCTCATGGAGAGCCTACGCCACAGCATGAACAGCATTGTATATATTGTAACTTTGTCCACACATAGTCATGTCAAAAATATGCCTAGGTAACCAGTCAAAGGAGTTATCAGGAGGACATTTCTCAAACATTAGTCAGACTTAGAATCTGAACAATCAAAAAAGAGAAACCATAGCCCAGGAAGGAAAAACAATTTCTGGGTATTTGGAAGGAATAACTGTCTTAAGAAAATCTCTGAATCCAGAAATATCTGGGTGATGGTGCAAAAAATGAGGTACATGAAATCAATCTAGCATGAAATACTTCCTTCTCATCATTAAATCCCAATGTGAGTTCACAATGCAAACTTTGCCTTTTATTAAAAATTGCTCAAAACACACTGTTTAGTCCAACAGGGATTCATTATTCCCATATATAATGAGGATATTTGCTGAAGATGTATTAATCTGGATATAATGTTCCATAATTTTGAATATTTATGAAATGGCATTGTTTAGGAGTTCTTTCTATTGCAAAGGCTACACAAATTCATTTCTTAGTCATCTCTTCTTTCAATTCATGAAGAATCCTCAAACCATTCTCATCTTGTATTATTAACAGTCCCAATCAGCTGAAGTGAAGCAATAACGATACCAGAGCAGTGGCTATTGGTGTGTCCTCTCAAGCAATCCGATAGAGAACAGGAAACTTATTGTTGTTCAGGGTGTAATCAAAAGCTCCAAAATAAGCTAAAGGGAATGAACATTGGATGCTACATAAATGAGAAAATTTCTATCCACCATAATCGCTGTAATAATGTATATTATATAACTACTTGAAGTAGGTGGAAAATTGATTTTTCTTGTAATTTTCAAAAATATAAAAATTAAGATTTTTTTGTTTTTTGTTTGTTTATTTTTTTCTTTTTTTGTGCCTGTCCTGTCACTTTAATTCAAGATCTGAGTGCTGTTTCAGAATCTCTCTGTGATGAAGGTTAGTCCTGTAAAACTTAAGCCACAGCACCATTTCTAGCCTATTCTCAGTAGTTTGTTGGAGATAAGAGTCTCATGAACTTTTCTGCCATGACTGCCTTCAAACCACAATCCTCAGTTCTTAACCAACTGAGTAATTAGGATTACAGGCCCCATGGATAAATTTCTTAAACAGTTGTACAATGTATCAATTGGTTTGGACAATATCTCTTGGACTTTGTTACAGTTTCCTTCAACTGCTCCAATCTATAAAAACACCACCCATCCCTTTTCTTTCCTAGTTCCATTTTCACATATGTACATTGAATCTTAACATAGTATTTTCTCAACCATCGACTCCCTATTCCTTTGCCTCTTTTCAATTCTTCTTTAACACCTACCCCACTGAGACAATATATGATTCATCTTTGTACTGTTCACATTTGATACTGTTAGTTGGTCAAAGAGGTTACACCATAAAATTTTACTTCTATGTGTACTCTACTTTAGGCAGCTTGATCAGATATACATGACAATGGATATGTGTGTTTTACTTTTTTCTTTTGGGGACACAGACCCCATTTCTCTTTCTGAGACTGATTTACTTCAACATACCTTGCACATGAGCATGCATGTTGTGTGTGTGTGTGTGTGTGTGTGTGTGTGTGTGTGAATGTGTGTGTGCATGTGCGTGTGCTAGTTCAGTTTCACAACCTGAGAGCCTCATTCATTTTTTTTTGTTTTTGCTTCAAGGCTAGCATTTACTCATTGAAATACAAATTATTTCCTGCATTTTCATTGTTAATTATAGATAATTTTGCTGAGTAGCTAGGATTAACACATGTGAACCACCCAGCTTAACATATTTTCTTATTCTAAAGTCGTTTTCAACTTCCCAGTTCTTAAAGGAAATTATTGATAAGGCTTAAAACTCTAAATAAACCTGAAATCTGCAGTAACTTTTCCTTTCCCTTTTCCAAGCTAATTAGATTATAGATATCCCATTATCTTTGAATGCATACTTTTTTTGTCAGTTGTGGGGCTTGAACACTGGGCTGTCCCTGTGCTTTTTAGCTCCATGCTAGCACTCTCCTGCTTGAGCCACAGTGCCACTTTTGTTTTTCTTGTGATTTATTGGAGCTAAGAGTCTCATGGTCTGTCTTCCCCGGGCTGGCATTTAACTGTGATCCTCAGGTCTCAGCCTCCTGAGTAGCTAGGATTACAAGAGTGAGCCACCAGAGCTTGGCTGAATGCACTCTTGGATATCACAAAATTTGATAAGTTCCTAAATACCTTTCCCTTTCATCTTTTTTCTTTTTTTTTGCTGTCATTTATGAGGCATTTATTATTTATACCTGGAAGAAACATTGTATACTTGTGTTTAGTTTTCCATTTCATAACAAGATAATGAAGAGTTGGTTTAAAATATGTATTAGTCAAACACAACTGAGTTATTTCTAACTGTCTTTGAAATATAAAGAAAACTATATCTACATGCAACTTTGTTTATGAGCATAAGAAGTTTTAATCTCATAATTTGGTTATGATATCAATTTAGATCACCTCAGAGAAAACAAAAGTATGTGTTCTCATGAAAACCCCAATCAATTATTTTAGCATGCCTCTTAATTTTTCTATCCCATTTTTCTTGTCTTCTGTTCCTTAGTTGTGAGGGGATGCCATTTGTAGATGGGCCATGGAAGAAATGTCAGCAAACACAGAAAAGCCAATCCGGCCAACTATATAGTTTATAGTTATATATTCCATCTAAACTGTTCAGCCATGTACACATAGATAAATCCAACTACTCCAGAAAAAAGAATAATTCCTTGAAATATCTGTTCAGCTAGCTTTCCTTGTAATCCTGGCTGTAGGCCAGCGTCCAGCCTGCAAGGGCTGTGGAGGTGGTCAACCTGAGGCATCATGCACACGTGTATGGTTAGCTGTCAGGCAAACTGGGGGAGAGGAGCAAAGGCTCAGGTCTGATAAACGTTCTAAGTCAAACTTTCCCAGCTTAACTGCTGTTGTTGCAGGCTGCATCTTAGTGGCGATGGCGTTTTCTCAGCCTCCTTTCATTCTTTTCTAATACCTGAAAGGGCACCAAGTTAGACATTTTAAAGTATCTCCTCACTTGTCCTACTTTCACCTATTGAATCTTGTAGAAGTCCAGTAGTGTCCAAGTCTGGGAAGATTTTAATCCTGATGAATCTGTAAACGCTATAGACTTAGTCTTTCATACAAGAGTAGTTTGGGATCTCGAACTTCCTAAAGAGGCAAATGAAGGGATCTGTAAATGCGGTCCAACTTCCATATTGAACCTCATATATATCAAATCCCAGAATCAAGTTATGTAAAAGATCATGTTTTTAAAAAAATCTCAATAGTAAAATCCAAGCCCAAAACAAATTGTAGTTCTTGAAAATAAGCCTACATAATAAGCATAGAATTTTGAGGAGTTTTTAAAAACTTAAGATTTTGATGGACTGAATGCTTATTTCTCTGCCAATGTATATGTTAAAATATTACCCTAATCAGGATGGAATGCAAATATTGTACTTATGTTTGTAAATAGGAATAGGTAAGGACATGAAGTGAATTTGTTATCAATGAGATTCAGAAACTTACTTAAGCCATGAGAGAGCTTGCTTTATCCCCACTTCCACATGCACCACAGTACAAACCTGTCCCTTAAATATGGAATAGACTTTCATGAGACATCAAGTATTCAGTTGTCTTTATCTCAGAGTAACAATTTCCATGTGTGTGAAAAAACTTTTGTTTTGGTGGGCACCAGTGTTTCACGCTTGTAATCCTAACTACTCAGAAGTCTGAGATCTATCTATCATGGTTCAAAGTCAGCACAAGTAGGAAAGTCCCCGTGGGATATTAACCTCCAATTTACCACTCAAAGCCAGAAGAGATGCCTTGTTTCAAGTAGTAGAATGCTAGCTTTGAGTACAAAGAGGCTCAAGGACAACACTCAAGTCCTGTGTTCAAGCCAGGGAATTAAAAAAAATAAAATTAAAACTTGGGTTTGAGTCAATCAGTTTAGGGTATGTGGTTGTATGGGAGGTCAGGCTAACAAATTTTCAATTTAAGAACATCTTTCAGGAGCAAAGTGTCATTTAGATATGATTCTATAGCAAGCTCTGCTCACACACCCAAAATAGTGAACAACACTTCCTGAAATATCAACCAGGACAAGAGTTCAAATATTAGGTGGGGGAAATGTATTTTCATTCATGTAACACAGACAAAGGGATACATTCAACTCTAAGTAATTCATTCTTAACAGAGGGACATCCAACCTGAGGGATGAGGAAAGAATTGTGAGCAAACTCTACATTTAATCCCAGTTCCAAGGCCACTATGATAAAAGGCAGTAATAACTATTACCTTCACAATATTTTTAGATTGAGATAGTGGTTAGAAAAGAAAACAGGACTAAAAAGTATTAAAGTACATTTGTTTCTATTCTGTCATGTTTGTGCATTCATTCCTATGTATGTATGTGTGCACATTTTAAGGAAATTAATATGAGGAAGTAAAGATGAATTGTTCAAAGAAAGAAACAATAGTGGGAACATCAAAATTCAAGTGAGAATATGAACTTTTTCAATATATAGTGTATATATATTTATATGTATATAAATATATATGTACATTTAAAATTTCTCAACTTATTGCAGTTAGGTTAGTGATATCTTCTATACAGAAGAAAATAGTTACCTTGAAGGAAGTCTAATCAAACATGTAAATATGGTTGACTAAACTGAAAGCAAGGATAAGGACATGTGAAAGAAGTTTTGTCAAAAGTTGACAACAGTATATATAATAGTAAATATTAGTGTTTTGTGGATTCAATAAATGGTTGAGGATGCCAACAAGTTAAAATGCTTGTTCTAATAAGTAATGACAGTATTTAAAATTCTATGTACACAAGGATAAAAATATATACTAAGATACAAAAACATAAAATGCTAATCAAATTTTTGTCAATGACATCTACACATCTATAGCAAGCTATTGTATGATCAAGCTGTCAAAAGTGAATTTTGTATGGAAGATTCTCTAGAATAGGAGAGAAATGGAACTCATAACACTTAGGTGTGCCCCTGTTCCTCTAACAGTTGACTCCTAAATATAATACATACATACCAGCAGGGCATGGTAGAAGTCCTTAGGAAGTCTTTACAGTACTGAAAAAATGCATTTTATCCACCAAGATTACTGTACCTTGCTAAGGTATTTTTCACAAGTGAATGATAAAGGACAAATGCACGAAAATACTTCCAGAGTGGTGCAATTAAAAGAATAAACCTCCACCATACATATCCGACAAAACTACTGAAAAGTTTTAGTCCAAAAAATACAAACATTATCCAACAAGAAAAATACACAGAATGTATAAAAGTTTCTAGTAAGGCAATAGACTGGTAATGGCAGAATTTTAAATTCTGGGTGGACATCTGGCTGGTAGGTTTTTAACTCTGTCATTTCAGTGCCTGGGACTGGGAGTTTCCTTGACTCTCCCCATGTACTGACCCGATTCATGTGTGGACCAGCTCAGGTGCCATTACACCATGTCATATGTCTCCATGTTCATGTCCTGTCTCCTGTCTCCTGGCTGTTCTCTGGTCAACATGGCATCCAAATTCATTCAGCAATCCATTGGAGCTGAATTGGTTTGTTATATTGTTTTTGTCTTTTGTTTCCTCTGTGGTCTGTTTCCTGTGTTGTGTATTTGCTGGCTGCAGGTTTTTGAAATTAGCCACCTGTACAACACTAGCATTCCAATAAAAACTCTTTTATCACCACTGATCGAGCCTCCATGGTCAAAACTATTTCCATTAGAGAGTGCAACCAGCACCAGAGTAGCCCAGAAGGAAATGTAAATAGGAAAGGGACAACATAATATTCATTCCTTAATCTTGATCCTAACACAGGGAGGTGATGTGACTATAGGCCATGGAAGGAAATTCTGCCCTGGCCCCTCAAGCACTTGTCTATCTCTGGGATTGGGTACACACCATCTGCTACTAGCAGATAGTCTTGTGTGTCCCTTTCCCATCCCTTCCCAGCATCTCTCCCACCCAATCCTCACCCCCCACCGAAGTTGAAAAGTTCATTTTCGACATGACAACTTGTACTTCTCATTGTTGCAACGGGTCCACCTGTATCCTTATTTAAGGGAGTTGTTTTTCCCCTTCCACTGCACAAATTATATCGACACCACATAGTGAAAGCAGGGGTTATACTGTGGGGGAGGGACATACAAAGCAACAAAGAAATAATCTCATAAATGCGTTAGAAACAAAATGCATGAAAGAAAAAAACATTTAAATACATATCTTAGGGTTCATTTTCCTAACATCACCTTATCTGAAATTTTCTGCTTGATTCATACATATACGAGATATTGCAAATTAGGGAAACCATGGGACCTGTTTCTTTGGTCTTGGCTTACTTCACTTAATATAATTTTTTCCAAGTCTTTCCATTTCCTAAAAAATGGGGCAATGCCATTCTTTCTGATGGAGGTATAGAATTCCATTGTGTATACATACCATATTTTCTTGATCCATTCATCTACTGAGGGGCATCTGGGTTGGTTCCATATCTTAGCTCACCAACAACGAAGTAAGGATCCCTTCTGTCCACATCCACTCCAACATTGATTGTTATTAGAGTTCTTGATTTTTGCCATTCTAACTGGTTTGAGGTGGTATCTTAATGTAGTTTTGATTTGCATTTCTTTTATGGCTAGGGAGGTTGAGCATTTCTTCATGTGTCTATTGGCCATCCTTCTTTCTTCTTCAGAGAAGTTTCTCTTTAAGTCTTTAGCCCACTTATTTATAGGGCATTTGTTTCTTTGAGGATTTGTTGTAGGGGGATTTAATTTTTTGAGTCCCAAGTATATTTTAGATATGAGACCCTTGTCCGTTGTATGGCTAGTGAAGATCTTCTTCCAATCCTTAGGCTTTCTATTGATCTTGCTAGCTATGTCCTTTGCCATGCAGAAGCTCTGCAACTTCATGCAATCCCATTTGTCCAACCTTTCTTTGATTCATTTTGTTTCCGGGTCTCTATTAACAAAATTTCGGCCTGCGCCAAGGAAACCTAGGGTTTCTCCTATTCCATCCTGTAATGTTTTCAGAGTGTCTGCTTTGACTTCGAGGTCTTTGATCCATTTGGAGTTGATTCTGGTGCAGGGTGATATATAAGGATCTAGCTTAACTTTGTACAAGTAGTTAACCAATTTTGCCAGCACCATTTACTGAAGAGGCTGTCTTTCTTCCATTCTATTTTTTTAGCTCCCTTATCAAAGATTAGATGGCTATAGGTCTGTAAGTTAATTTCTGGGTTTTCAATACTATTCCATTGGTCCTGAGGTCTTTTCTTGTGCCAATACCAAGCTGTTTTGATTACTATGGCTTTATAGTAGAGTTTGAAGTTTGGTATTGATATTCCTCCAGCAGTGTTCTTTCCGTTGAGTAGCATTTTTGCTATTGGGGGTCTTTTATTGTTCCATATGAATTTTTGGATTGCCTCTTCTATTTCCTTGAAGAATGAGGTTGGAATTTTGATAGGTATCGCATTGAATTTGTAGATAGCCTTGGGAAGTATTGCCATTTTTACGATGTTAATCTTTCCAATCCAGGAGCATGGGAGATTTTCCCATTTTTTTAAGGTCTGTTTTGATTTCCTTTTTCAAGCTTTTAAAGTTTTCATCATCGAGGTCTTTCACTTCTTTGGTTAAGTTAATTCCTAGGTATTTTATTTTTTGTGGCGCTATTACAAATAGAGTTGCTTTCCTAATTTCAGCCACACTTTTCTTATTGTTGGCATACAGAAAAGCCATTGATTTTGGGGGGTTAATTTTATACCCTGCTACTTTGCCAAAGTTTTGAATCAGCTTGAGTAATTTGGGAGTGGAGTGTATGGGATTCTTTATGTACAAGATTATGTCATCTACAAAGAGAGATACTTTTATTTCTTCCTTTCCTATTTGGATCCCCTTTATGTTTGCATCTTGTCTTATTGCTGTAGCTAGGCATTCTAATACTAGATTGAAGAGAAGTGGAGAGAGTGGACATCCTTGTCTTGTTCCTAAGTTAAGAGGGAATGGCTTTTTTTTCACCATTAAATACAATTTTCTCCTTTCTCCTTCACAAATTAAAACATCAAATACAGTGAAACCAGGTGTTATACCATGAGGGAAGGCCATACCAAGCAACAAACAAATCACCTTATAAATATGTTAGAAACAATTGCATGAAAGCAAAAATATTTGAATCCTTATCTTGGAGTTCCTTTCACCTAACATCAATTTATCTGACCTTTCCTGCTTGTCTCAGACATATACTAGTTATTGCAAACAAGGGAAATCATGGGCCCTATGTTTTTTTGGGCCTGGCTTTCTTCACTTAATATAATTTTTTCCAAGTCTTTCCTGCCACAGCACACCACCAGCTACAGACCTCGTGAGTAACCCAACTGGGTCTAATCTCTGGGGGTGGCAATTCCATGTGGAATCCCAAAGCCCTCTGACCCAAATCCACTTCCAAAAGAAGGGATCATACCAGCACAAAACACGGCCATAAGCTTTGTTCCTAAGGCTGGTGTGGCTACCTGGAAAAGCCTGGGACACAGCTGCAGGCCTATGATAGCAGTCTACAAACCTGAAACCCCCAAAACTCCCTGCCACCAGACCTGAGAGTGTGACTCTAGATGACAGGCACCCTCTCCCATCAAAAGGCCATCTACTCCCAACCAAGCCACAAGGAAAGTTGACTACAGCAAGACATACAATGTTCTATCAGGAATCTGCTCTGAGATCTATGGGGAGACTAAAGCTCCCATAAAGAACTCCCCAAAAAACAATTCTTCAGTTTTTATTCTTGTTTTTGTTGTTTTGTTAGGCTTTATGTCTGATCTTTTGTTGGTTGTTTTTATTTCTACGTATTATTTAAGTGTACGATTTAAGTGTATTGTGATTTAGGATTTGCTATTTCTCTTAAAGCTTCTATTTTTCATTATTATTTGGTTTCTTCTTCCACTTTCTGATCTAATTTGTCAGATTTTTATTCTTTATTTTCTTCTAACTCTCCCTTTCTCCTCTCTCTCCACATTATACTAATACTCCATCAGAGCTACCCTGCCTAGTTCTATACACAAAGTAAGGCCTCCTTCTACGTGTGTAAACAATAATTACAGGAGTTAACTTAGATTAAGCGACTCTCTAATAATATTTGAAAAATCTTTCTCTAATCTCAGCAACTTTCCAAATACACTTCTTTTTCTTACCTTCATCTCGATCTCTAAGCTACTCCCTACATAACGTTTCTTCAAATTCTTTTCCACCTCTGACACTTGATAACAAGGTCTTTATTCTCATTGTACTACATACATATACCCCTCCCCCAAGCTGTTCTTATCCCTCTACTATCATTATACCCAAGTTCTTTTCTGAACTTGAAATCATATCTCTCCAATCCTAACCCTTCAATTCTCCATCTGCTCCAGCCCACTGATTCCTAACGGTTAATATATGAACCAACTTACATTTGGTTCTATATTTGACCACAAAATTGGTTCCATTTGACTATTTTGAGTACAAGGGGACCATCTTGTTAACTCTAAGGAGCAGAGTACTTATCACCCATACCCAGGATGTCACAAGTTACAACTATACATAATCTTGACCCTGAAGCCACAATATCCCTCTCCAAGCAAAGAAAAAGAGAGCTAAATAGGAAAACACGTACACATAACTTTGAAACCTTAAGATCTATATATGTACATGACACTGGGTTGGCTCTGCTCCCCCTCCCCCATAAAAAGACTGTCCTACTGTCATACCAATGTGATTCTTGTCTCCAAATGGGTAGAACCAACTGCAGAAACACAAGGAATATGGCCAATCAAAAACCTCAAAACTATCTCCACACAAACAAGCTACAGAACAGTCCCAGAATAACCTAGAGGATAATGTTCATGATAGATTAACTGCAAGGCTAGTAAACCTGCTGAATGAAAAATTGGATACCCTGAATAGGTTATTCTGAGAGTGTGATGAGGCCAACCAGAAGCTAATAGATGACTTCATAGCCTCCAGAAATAAAAAGATAAAGGAACTCCAGCAGAGGAATAAAGAAGCTAATAAAAAGATAAGGACCCAGATTAAGGAGTGGAAAGAAAAGTCTGGCAACCAATGCCAGAAGGTAAGGCAATCTATTCAAGACTTAAAAGAAAACTTTAATAAGGAGTTGGCCACCATTAAGAAAGAACAGCAATAAGAAGGGTGATAGAAAGTGAAGTAAAATGTCTTCAAAGAAAAATGGAGGAGGCTGAAGAAAGAATGTTGGATGCTGAAGACAGTTTAGACCAGACATTCCATTGTGACATCACAAACTCTCCAGTGTGACATATCATTGTCATTATGACACCATAAGCTCAATTTGACATCACAATATGACAATGACATCATAGCATTATGACATGACATTGTCACTGTGGCATCATATACAAATTGTGAATGCCTATTCTGGGATTGATTTCTATTTCAAATATGTCATATGGGTTGATAACAGAAACCCATTGTGACCTCATAGCCATTGTGAGATCACAATCCATTTGTCACATCACATTGCCATTATGATATTACTAACATACTGTGACTTCACAAAAATGTTTTGTCCTCATAAATTTTGTAACATGTCACCATTTTGATATCTGAGGCACTTTGTGAGCACACAAATTGTTTTCGTCCTCATAATTTTTAAGGTATGACATGTGATATCAGAAATCCACTGTGACATGACCCTTGTGTCATTATACTGCCAGACGTCATGACCGTAATATCACATTTTGACACCACCAACCTCTTAGTACTTCATCAATGTTGTGACAACAAATAACTTTGGAGACATCACAGTCCCTGTGTGAACTCATATACTCATTTTGAACAAATGAGAATTGAGTTCCAGCATTCCATTTTGACATCACCAACCCACTGAGACAACACAAAGTATTGTGACATTAACACTAGTATGGCATTCTGAAATAATTGTGACATCAAACATTATTTTGAAATGATATTGTGACATCACTATGCCATCATGATATCACTGTCCCATTGTGTTTTCAAAAATCTAGTATGAGCTCATAACATTTTAGAAAATTCTTGCTGTTTGCGACTTCAAGCTCCTTCTGTGAATGTCTATTTTTACTGTAAACTACTATCAATTAAATTTGGACATATTTTTTTAATTTTATTTTATTTTATTTTATTTTATTTTATTTGAGAACATATTGTACAGAGGGCTTACAATTACATGGGCAGGATAATGCATACATTTCTTACCAAGCATTGCAGCCTCCTCCTTTGTTTACCCTTCACCTCCCTTCCCATCCTCCCCCCTCCCCCTTCCCCCCCAACCAATCATACCTCCCTCCCCCCCCACACACCGACATTGTAAAGCTGGTTTTGACATGACATTTTGTACTTCTCATTGTTGCAACAGGTCCACCTGAATCCTTAAACGACTTGTTTGTCCCCATCTCCTCCACATGTTATACTGACATCAAATATAGTGAAAGTGGGGGTTACACTGTGGGGGAGGGACATACAAAGCAACAAAGAAATAATCTTATAAATGCGTTAGAAACACATGCATGAAAGAAACGAAAACATTAAAATACATATTTAAGGGTTCATTTTCCTAACATCACATTATCTGACCTTTTCCGCTTGACTCATACCTGTACTAGATATTGCAAATAAGGGAAACCATGGGACCTATGCTTCTTTGGGCCTGGCTTACTTCACTTAACATAATTTTTTCCAAACCTTTCCATTTCCTAACAAATGGGGAAATGTCATTCTTTCTGATGGAGGCATAGAATTCCATTGTGTATATATACCACATTTTCTTGATCCATTCATCTACTGAGGGGCATCTGGGTTGGTTCCATATCTTAGCTATGGTAAATAATGCTGCAATAACCATAGTTGTGCTGGTAGCTTTAGTGTGGTCTTGTTTGTAAACATTTGGGTAAATGCCCAAAAGTGCGATTGCTGGATCATAGGGGAGATCTATGTGAAGACTGCTTTCCAAAGTGGTTGAACAAGTTTACATTCCCACCAACAATGAAGTAAGGTTCCTTTCTGTCCACATCCCCTCCAGCATCTGTTGTTGTTAGAGTTCTTGATTTTTGCTGTTCTAACTGGAGTGAGGTGATATCTCAATGTTGTTTTGATTTGCATTTCTTTTATGGCTAGGGATGTTGAACATTTCTTCATGTGTCTATTGGCCATCCTTCTTTCTTCTTCAGAGAAGCTTCTCTTTAAGTCTTTCGCCCACTTATTTATTGGGCAGTTGTTTCTTTGAGGATTTGTTGTTGGGTGGTTTAATTTTTTGAGTTCCAAGTATATTTTAGATATGAGACCCTTGTCCGTTGTATGGCTAGTAAAAATCTTCTCCCAATCGGTGGCCTTTCTATTGATCTTGCTAGCTATGTCATTTGCCCTGCAGAAGCTCTGCAACCTTATGCAATCCCATTTGTCCAACCTTTCTTTGATTTGTTGTGTTTCCGGTCTCTATTCAGAAAATTTCGGCCTGAGCCAAGGAGACCTAGGGTTTCTCCTATTCCATCCTGTAATGTTTTCAGAGTGTCTGCTTTGAGTTCAAGGTCTTTGATCCATTTGGAGTTGATTCTGGTGCAGGGTGATATATAAGGATCTAGCTTTAGTTTTCTACATGTAGTTAACCAATTTTGCCAGCACCATTTACTGAAGAGGCTGTCTTTCTTCCATTCTCTTGTTTTAGCTTCCTTATGGAAGATTAGATGGCTATAGGTCTGTAGGTTCATTTCTGGGTTTTCAATTCTATTCCATTGGTAAATTTGGACATATTGTGATATTACAAACTCATTGTGACATCAGAAACCCATTGTGACCTCATCACCACTGTGACATCACAAAACAATTTGGGATCTAGAATGCCATTATGACTCACCAAACCATTGTGACATCACAAACCTATTGTGACCTCATGACCAGTATGGCATCACCAACTAATTGTGACATCAATGATCATGACATAACTATGATGTCACAATGACAATGTGAGGTCTTAGTGCTATGATGTCATTATATTTTCTGAAACCACAATGAGGGGATGAACCACTGGTGATGATTTCTCAAAGGGTATGTGGTGTTACAATTGCATCTCTGATCTCAATTTTCATGAGTTCACAACGAGGATATGTGTATTGAAAGGAACTGTGATGACACAAAGGCCATTTTTTTTAAAGGTGCTCAGATGTCATAATAGTTTTGGACTGTCACAGTGTTGATGAATTCAGAATGGAATTGTGATGTCACAACTAGTTTCTAGTATCACAATAAAATTGCAATTTCAATTGCTTCTAGTACAAAATGAGAATACGAGTTCACAAAGGAGCTTGAAGCTCCAAATCCATTGAGTTTTGTAAAATGTTATGAGTTCATACGAGGTTTTTTAAAACACAATGGGACAACTATATCACAATGGCAATGTGATGTCACACTATCATATCATAATAATGTTTTTGTCACAGTTATTTGGTGATTCAATAATAGTAATGAGGTAATAATAGCTTTGTGATGTCACAATGGGTTGGTAATGTCAAAATGGCATGCCAAATCACAATTGTCATTAACTCACAATGAATATATGAGATCACAAAAGGACTATGATATCTACAACAGCATGTGTCACAAATGTTCTGAATTCCTAAGCGATATTAGATTTCACAATGTGCACAATAGTCATGTCTGGCAGTATCATATCACAGTAGTCATGATGTCACAGTGGATTTGTAATATCACATCACACCTGAAATATTTTGAAATAAAAAAAGATTATGAGCTCACAAAGAGCCACCGATATAACAATGGCTGCATGCCAAAAAATTACAGAGGCAGGACAGGTTGGTGATCTCAAAGTGGGTTAGTGATATCACCATGGCAATGTGATGTCATAAGGGGATTGTGTTGTGACAAGGGTTATGAGTTCACAATAGGTTTCTGCTATCAACACACATGCTGCATTTGAATTAGAATGAAATCACAGAATAGGCACTGCCAATGTATCTATGGCATCACAATGTCAATCTGATGTCATAATGCTACAATGTAATTGTAGTTTGGTGATATCACAATGAGCTGATGGTGTCATAATGACAGTGTCATATCATACTGGTGATAATGTGATGGAGGGTTTGTGATGTTACAATGGCATGTCTGTTCTCAATTGTCCTGAGTTCATGATGATATGGGTACACAAAGCAATTGTGATGTTACAAATGCCATGTGTTTTTTCAAAGGTGTTAAGAGGTCAAAATAAGTTTGGGTTGTCACAATGTAATCATGATGTCACAATAGCAATGTGATGTCACAGAGGTAATGAGGTAACTAGGGTTTGTGACATCAAAAAGAGTTTTTAATATCAGAATATGTCCAATATCAATTGCTACTATTTCACTATGAGGATACGAGTTAACGAGGAACTTGAAATCCCAAAGGTCATGAATTTTCTAAAATGTTATGAAGTCTTAATCAGATTGTGAAAACTCAATGGGACAATGATATCACAATGGCAATGTGATGTAAAAATATCATGTCTTAACAATGTACTGATGTCACAATTGGGTGGTGATGCCATACTGGTGATGAGGACACAATGGTTTTGAGATGTCACAATGGGTTGGTGATGTCACTATAGAATGCCCGATCTCAATTTTCATTTTTTTAATGAGTATATGAAATCACAAGGGGACTGTTATACCTCCAAAGGCATGTGTTGTCACAAATGTTCTTCAGGCCTAACAGGTTTGTGATGTCACAATACTTTAGTGATATAACAATGGCAACGTGATATCACAATGGGTTTGTGATTTCACAGTGGTTATGAAGTCACAATGGATTATTGATGTCACAATGAGTTTGTAATATCCAAATCACACCCAAATTCAAATGCTAGTAGTTCACAATGAGGATAGGAGTACACAGCTAAAGCTTGAAATCCCAAAGGCTACACATTTTCTAAATTATTGTGAAGTCACAACTGATTTGTGAAAACCCAATGGGACAGCGATATCACAATGGCAATATGATGTCACAATATCATGCCATAATAATGTTTTGATATCACAATTGGTTATGCCATACTGGTGGTGTAACAATATGTTTGTGAAATCACAATCAGTTGGTAATATAACAATGGAATGGCTGACCTCATTTACATTAATTCACAATGAGTATATGAGTTCAAAAAGAGACTTTGAAGTCTCCAATGGCATGTGTTATCATAAAAGTGATGAAGTCCTTACAGGTGTGGGATGTCACAATTTGACACTATACTCAGGACACCTAGCAGTGTGATGTTACAACAGTCATGAAGTCACAGTTTCTGATATCATGTCATACTTGATATATAATGAGGTCAAAAAACAGATTATGAGATCACAAAGGTTTAAGATATAACAATGGCAGCAGGTCAAAAGTATATGAGGACAGGATAGATTTGTGATGTCACAGTGGGTTAGTGATATCACAATGGCAATGTGATGTCACACTGGATATGAAGTGACAATGGGTTTAGGATGTCAAAATTCATGCCACTTTTGAAATAGATTGAAGTCACAGAATAGGAATTCACAATGTGTCTAGGACATCACCATGACAAAGTGATGTCAAATGGCTATGATCGTCATTGTAGATTGGTGATGTCACAATGAGTTTGTGTCATAAAGACAATGGTATGACAATCGACCTGATGTCCCAAGGGGTGTGTGATGTTACATTTTCATGTGCACATCTCAACTGTTAGTTCACAATGAGGATTCGGGTACACAAAGGAAGTGGGATATCACAAAGATCATGTGTTTATTTTTTTAAAGATTCTAACAAGTCATAATAGATTTGTCATTTCACAATGTGATCTTGATGTCACAATGGCAATGTCATGTCCCAATTGGTTTGTTATGTCACAATAGTGATGAGGTTACCTTTGGTTTGTGATGTCACAATGATTGTAATATCACACTCACAGGTCAAAATTCAATTGCTGCTAGTTCACAATGAGTATACACTGTATGCGCTTCAGGTCCCAAGGGTCATGAATTTACTAAAATGTTATGAGGTCCTATTATACGTTTTTGAAAAATGATAGGACAGTAGTATTACAATACAATGTGATGTCACTATATCAAGACATAATAATGTTTTGATGTCACATTTAGTTGGTGGTGCCATAATATTGATGAGGTTAAAATAGGTGTATATCACAATTTTCTGGCATTGTCACAATTAAATTCTGGATCTCAATTGTCTTTAACTCACAATGAGTATATGAGTTCGCAAAGGGACTGTGATGTCTCCAAAGGCATATGTTATGACAAATGTGACGTCCTAAAAGTTTTGTGATGTCACAATGTGATACAAAGTTCAGGACCTCTGGCAGTGTGATGTCTCCGTGGTCTGAGGTCACTGTTGATTTCTGATATCACATTTCATACTTGAAGTATCATGATTTCAAACACAGATTATGAGTACACAAAATTCCTGATAACACAATGAATGCATGACACAAAAATTATGAGGATAGGACAGATTTGTTATGTGAGAGTGGGTTATTGAAATCACAATAACAATGTGATATGACAAGGGGATTGTGATGTCACAAAGCTAATGGAGTCACAATGGGTTTCTGACATCAACCAACATGCCACATTTGAGACAGAATGGAATCACAGAATAGGCATTCACAATGTTTCTAGGATGTCACAATGACAATGTGATGTCAAAATACAGATATAATTGTAGTTTTGTGACATTTTATTTAACAATTCATCTACAGAGGGGCAGCTGGGTTGGTTGTATATATTAATTATGGTGAATAATGCTGCAATAAAACATAGTTGTGTTGGTAGATTTCTTATGGCCTTGTTTCTGATTCTTTGGGTAAATGCTCAAAAGTGGGATGCTGGGTCAAAGGGGAGCTCTATGTGGATCTGTGGAGGGATCTTCATACTGCTTTCCAATATGAAGTTTCCACTCCCAGCAACAATGCAGTAAAGTTCCCTTTTGGACACATTCCCAACAGCATCATTATTATTAGATTTTTTTTTATTTTGTTGGTCATGTGGCCTGAACCATTGGACTGGGTGCTGTCCCTCAGGTCTTCAGCTGAAGGCTAGCGCTCTACCGTTTGAACCACAGAACCACTTCCAACTTTTTCTGCTTATGTGGTGCTGAGGAATTGAACTCAGGGCCTCATGCATGCAAGGCAAACACTCTACCACTGAGCCACCTTCCCAGCCACCAGATTTCTTGATTGTAGCCATTCTAACAGGGGTTAGGTGGAATCTCATTTTTTTTGGAAGAACAAAGGAAAGGTTTACTGCCAATAAGGGGACAGGCAAGTCCCCATCTTACCAGGTAAGAGGAAGTGAGAAGTGCTGGCTATTGTCTCAGGTGACCTTTTACTAATCCCATGTAGTAAAGGCAGCAATGATCAGCCCCTACCCCTTTCCCTGAGAGATCACGTTGTGGGATTTTTATATCATTTTAATAGAGTAAGAAATTATATAAATTATTGTTTTGTGTTTTCTTTTATTGTATATATTTTTATTGTAAAGATACTCTATAGAGGGATTATAATTACATGAGTAAGGTAATGAATACATTTCTTATTGAACATTGTTACCCCCTCCTTTGTTGTTATCCTACCATCCCTTCCCTCCCCACCTCCTCCACTCTTTCATCTCCCCTAAGTTCCTTTTCTACATAGTGTCTTGTACATATCATTGCTACAATGGGTCAACTTGTATCCTTATTTATGCATTATGTTATTTCCCTTTCCCTCCCTAAATTAGAAAAATGTATACACAAGATGCAGGGCACCAGAAACATTGAAAACAGCAGATATTCCATGGGGTAAAATATTCATAAGAAACTATCAGCACATTATAAATACATTAAAAACAATAGCAAGGAAGATAAAACCACTTGTGTCCTTATCTTGGGGTTCACTTCGCTAGTTTCATCTTACATGGTCATATGTACATAGTTTTTTTTACCTTTTCTGCTTGTTCTAGACAAATACTAGTAATTGCAAATAAGGGAAACCATGGGATCTCTGGTTATTTAGGCCTGTCTTAGTTCCCTTAATATAAATTATTCCAAGCCTTTCCATTTCATAACAAATGGGGCCGAGTCATTCTTTCTGATGGAGGTATAGAATTCCATTGTATATTTATTATGAGGTCAAACTATGTAAAAACACAATTGAACAGTGATATCACAATGGCAGTGTGATGTCAAAATATCATGTCATGATAATGATTTTGATGTCACAATTAATTGGTGAGGCCATACTGGTCATAATAGGTTTGTAATGTCACAAAGGGTTGGTACTGTCACAATGGCATGATGGGACTCAATTTTCTTTAATTCACAATGAGTATATGTGTTCACAAAGGTACCGTGGTGTCTCCAAAGGCATGTGTTGTCTCAAATGTTCTCAAGTCCTAACTGGTTTGTATTTTCATAATATAACACAATGGTCATGATATCTGGCACTGTGATGTCATAATGTTCAAGATGTCACAGCGGATTTTTAATATCACATGTCATATTTGAAATATTATGAGGCTAATACCAGAATATTAGCTCATAAAGGGCCTAAGATGCCAAAACAGATGCATGTTGCAAAATTTATGAGTACAGGACAGGTTTTTGATGCGACAATAGTTTAGTAATATCACAATGACAATGTGATGTCACAAAGTGATTATGATGTCACAATGGTTATGAGTTCAAAATGGGTTTCTGATATCAACCCACACACTTTCTTTTTACAGATAATCTCTTTGCTTTTGCTTGTTCCTAAATGTAGAAAAGACCGTCTCGGTTTCCTACTACGATTTCACAAACATGAAAAGTGAGATCTCCTCAGGGAATCAGGTTCTTTTTTTTGGGGGGGGGGTCCAGTCGAGGGGCTTGAACTCTGAGCCTTGGCACTGTCCCTCAGCTCCTATTTTCAAGGCTAGTGCTCTACCACTTGAGCCACAGAGACATTTCCGGCTTTTTTCTTTTTGCTTATGTGGTGCTGAGGATCAGGGACTCAGTTTCTTTGTATAAAGTATATTTCTAGTTGTAAAGATTCTTCAAGTGAGTAACTTCATAATTTCCTTAATTTTAATGAAAAGGAAGACAGAAAGGTTATTGGTGAAGTCTCAAGATTAAAGCAGTGGTATATCAAATTAAGTGTAGAGAATTTGAAAAGGTAAATCAGAGATAGGAGGTCTAATCTTATTCAAGTGATCTTTGATCAAGTCAGCAAAACCTTAGATGAATTAAGACTGTCTGACGTGTTCATGCCTTTCTGGCCACTATTTTCCTTCCCTAGACTCTTGGATTTTCCCCCTCTATGTTAGTTCTATTTTTGTTGTCTACTGCTGCCTTTGGTTTGCTAACCTCTTGAGAAAATTCTTTTCCAGGACTTCTTCAGTGTTTCCCTTCCTGCTAATTCTTTCCCTTCTTAAAAAGTAGTCCTTTTCACTTTTTTTGTTGTTGTTGTTGGTTGTGGGGCTTGAACTCTGGGCCTGGGCGCTGTCCTTCAGCTCTTCAGCTCAAGGCGAGCGCTCTACCACTTGAGCTACAGCGTCACTTCCCAACAACAAATCCTCAAAGAAACAACTGCCCAAAAAATAAGTGGGTGAAAGACTTAAAGAGAAGCTTCTCTGAAGAAGAAAGAAGGATGGCCAATAGACACATGAAGAAATGTTCAACATCCCTGGCCATAAAAGAAATGCAAATCAAAACAACATTGAGATATCACCTCACTCCAGTTAGAACAGTAAAAATCAAGAACTCTAACAACAACAGATGCTGGAGGGGATGTGGACAGAAAGGAACCTTACTTCATTGTTGGTGGGAATGTAAACTTGTTCAACCACTTTGGAAAGCAGTATGGAGGTTCCTCAAAAGTCTTCACATAGATCTCCCCTATGATCCAGCAATCGCACTTTTGGGCATTTACCCAAATGTTTACAAACAAGACCACACTAAAGCTACCAGCACAACTATGGTTATTGCAGCATTATTTACCATAGCTAAGATATGGAACCAATCCAGATGCCCCTCAGTAGATGAATGGATCAAGAAAATGTGGTATATATACACAATGGAATTCTATGCCTCCATCAGAAAGAATGACATTTCCCCATTTGTTAGGAAATGGAAAGGTTTGGAAAAAATTATATTAAGTGAAGTAAGCCAGGCCCAAAGAAACATAGGTCCCATGGTTTCCCTTATTTGCAATATCTAGTACAGGTATGAGTCAAGCGGAAAAGGTCAGATAATGTGATGTTAGGAAAATGAACCCTTAAATATGTATTTTAATGTTTTCGTTTCTTTCATGCATGTGTTTCTAACGCATTTATAAGATTATTTCTTTGTTACTTTGTACGTCCCTCCCCCACAGTGTAACCCCCGCTTTCACTATATTTGATGTCAGTATAACATGTGGAGGAGATGGGGACAAACAAGTCGTTTAAGGATTCAGGTGGACCTGTTGCAACAATGAGAAGTACAAAATGTCATGTCAAAACCAGCTTTACAATGTCGGTGTGGGGGGGGAGGGGGGTATGATTGGGTGGGGGGAGGGGGGGCTGGGAAGGGAGGTGAAGGGTAAACAAAGGAGGAGGCTGCAATGCTTGGTAAGAAATGTATGCATTATCCTGCCCATGTAATTGTACCCCCTCTGTACAGCATGTTCTCAAATAAAATAAATAAAAAAAAGTAGTCCTGAATTCTCTTGTGATATTATTTTCCTGTTTATTTCCCTACTTTCTTAACTAAGTCCTAAGAAAACTTTTAGTGTCCTTTATTCCTCGTCCTCTATTACCTTTTCATCAGTTTCTCTCTGAGGTCTAGCTCCTTAGAAGCAGACTTTGGGACATGGATTCAAATGCAAATAGCTTACATGGAAAATGATCCTGGGTCATACAATAGGAGAGGCACAACAGTGAGATAGGAAGAAGGCATCCATTGATGGCATGCAGTCAGAGCATCATTTTTATGCTGATGATTTCCAAATATTTGTCTCCAGCTTGTATCTCAACTTCAGAGTCCAAGTTCACAAATCTTCTGAAACCCAACTGCTACAAACATTGGCATAAGGAAAACATTCAAGACCTAGCACTCCTAATCCCTGAATATGTTGACATTGAGTAAGTTACTTCTCCAAGTTCCAGGCAATGCTTATGCAAGAACAGGGACAATAACAGTGCCATCAATACAAATGTCTTAATTATGAAATGAGGTTGTTTATGTTAAGTAGTAAAAGGAGTGCCTATTACACCGGAAGCAGTAAGTACTCACTCAGGATCTGCCATTGCTGATGTTATGATAACTTTCTCCACAAACCGATTTCTTTCTTTCTTTTTAAGAATTCGAAAGTCACCATTTATTAACTCCAAATGAAATAATGTCTCTAGTCACTGTCTTTGAGATTTGCATGTGCCATTAAGAGAGATGTTTATGAGGAAACTTTAAAGTTGGTAAATCGATGGCACTGACATCACTGACATCTAGAGGTCTATATTAACATCTCTCCACAAACTAATTTACTGTTACACATTCCATGTCTTTATTAATAGCAATTCCATCTATCACTTGCATCAGAAATTTTAAAGTGCTCCTAGAGTCCTTCTTACTCTCAACATGAGGCACCACACCCTGCCAACTCCGACTCCCACATACTTCTTAAATTTGTCATTTCCTCTACATCATTCTACCTCTGCCTAATGCCAGCCCTCAGAATTCCTTGCTTAGATTAGAATTCTTTGGAGGGTTATCTCTGACTACAGGTTGGATATAGTGTCTGACACAAAATAATCACTTAATAAATGTTTGAATGAATAAATATCATCAAATCATCTCTAATACAACAAATGATACCATAGTACTCTGGGTGCTTTGGAGTTGCCCTAGATTCCACATTTTAACCTCTGCCCTTTAACTTCTACCTTCAAATATACCTTGAATCTCAGCAGCTTTTAACACCACCCCTCACTTTGTTCTTCTTGACTTTTAAGGTGCCACAGCACCTTTCACTATTGAAAGGCCATCAATGAAAGAGCTTCACATACGTCCCAGGGGACCACATGGAGGCAAGCAGGCACAGGAGAAAGGTTATTACAAAGTTTATTAGAAAAGTCATATTTCCCTCAAGAGGGAGCACATAGCACCTGTCCATAAGCAGGTAGCTGGAGGGTCTGGGGCAGGAAGTGAGGTAGGTGGGAGCTCAGGTGGGCCTGGCAGAGAGAGGGAGAGGCCAGGTGTACGGCGAGAACTCTAGGCCTGGGAGCAGCTCAGGTCTGGGCTGAGTTGAGGACCAAACGTGAGCATAATGCTTATAACTAGGCCTTTTTTGTTATCTTTCTGTGTTCTCTATTGACTTCTCTAACCTTATTGTTTCAGCTTCCCATTCCCTCACCTTGTTTTGGTCATAGTCAACTTTGTGACATTCCACCAACAAACAAAACGTTCAGTCTTTGCAATCGTAGTTTTCCTGGGTCTTCAACCAGTTGTGAATTTACAGTAGTTTATTTTTTGTGGGTACTGGGATTAGAACTCAGGGCATGGGAGCTTTTGTACTCAAAACTAGCTTGCTACCACTTGAGCTACAGTGGCACTTCCAGTTTTTGGGTGTTCAATTAGAGATAAGAGTTCCATGGATTTTCGTGCCTGTGTTGGCTTCAAACCATGTTCCTCAGATCTCAGCCTTTTGAATAGCTAGGATTACAGGCATTAGCCACCAGTCCCCATCCATAGTTCAAAGTCTTAACTCTCCACAATTATCTCCTTCTCTATATTTTCACATCTTACTGTCTTTCTCCATCTTAGAATGTAAGCTTCTTAAAGTAGAGTTTATGGCTTCTTTTGATTGTCATCTAGATCTTAAGACCAAAGCTAGCATATAGCAGCACAAAAATAAATATTTGTTAATAAACATTTATTGATTACTCTTTAAAATGAACACTCAATAAGATGTACAAGAGGTTATATCAAAAAATGAACTTTACAAGTTGTGGGGGATGGGAGGGCAGGGACGGTAAGGGGAAACAAAGGAGGAGGCAACAATGCTTGATAAGAAATGTATTCATGGGCTGGGAAGGTGGCTCAGTGGTAGAGCGCTTGCCTTGCATGCATGAGGCCCTGGGTTCGATTCCTCAGCACCACATAAGCAAAAAGAAAAAAAGACGGAAGTGGCACTGTGGCTCAAATGGTAGAGTGCTAGCCTTGAGCTGAAGAGCTGAGGGACAGTGCCCAGGCCCAGAGTTCAGGCCCACAACTGGACCCAAAAAAAAAAAAAAGAAATGTATTCATTACCTTGTGTATGCAATATCAATATCAATAGGTAAACATCAACTATCTTTTATAGGTAAGAATAAGAATTGAACTTGGAAAATTAGAAAACTGATTAATATGATATTTCTACCTTGCTCCTTTTTTGAAAATTCCTTTATTGCCAATAAAAGGTGGGGTATTTAAAGAAATACAAAAATTTCCTAATGTAAAGCAAATTGCTATATGTTTACTGGGATAAAATGCCCAGCAGCAATCTTAAGGAAAAAAAATCTTATAACCAAGGTGAATTCAAAGACAACCTTCTATTATTCAAGTCACTCAGTAGACAAAGAACCGTTTAACATAATATATAATGAATATTCTTTCATTTCTCAACAAATTACAGCAATACTAACACCTTCATGAAATAGAGCATTTCAAGTTTAATATATTTGATGACTGAGTTGAAATTAGATGAAAAGGGCAGGGGTGTTATCGACAGATGTTCCTAGTTTAGGGGACAAAAGCTGCTCTGGAAATTGCAGGTGTCATAGACATGTCATAGCCTCCACCTTGCACTTGTCCTGGAAATTCTCAGCAAGTTTCTTACATTCTCTTGATTTCCCTTGAGAATCCCTGTACCAAAAAGAGCTCTTATGGTAAACTTCAGCTGAGAAACAAATTGAATCAAGAACACGCCCATTATTCCCATTACCAGAGTATACTGCTTCTTTTAATTATAGCACAGAGATTTATTTTGAGATATTTGAGAGGAAGAGAAACTACAAGAATAATTTTTAGGACAGGGACAAGAAAATGTGAGGAGAGCTCTAGGCCACATGGTGTGATAATTTGGCAACATAAACCCTTTTAGATTTCTACTTAGGTCAATAATGACAAAATAGAATATGTGAACTGTTTAAAGGTAAAGATTTCAGGTTCATATGTCAAAACCAAAATTAAACAAAAATAAATATATATTTTGAATTGCTCATATAGCACAAAGGCTAAGCAACATGTTTATTTTGTTTCCCTGAACTGTAAAATGACAAATTTGAGATCTTAGAAAAATTAATGATGGAGGAGAAGCCTGGTGTCTCATGCCTGTAATCCAATCTACTGAGGAGGTAAATATTGAAAGGGTTGTGGTTCAAGGTCAGCCTGGGTAAAAAGTTGGAGACTCCATCTCAACCAATAAAAACTGGGTGTAATGACCTATGCCAAGTTTAAGTGGGAAAGGTAAACAAGAGGGTCTAGAATAGTCCAGGCATAGACCAGAAGATCTCTTTAGAAAAATAACTGAAACAAAAACAACTTGGGGAATGGCTTAATTGGTACAACACTTGCAGGGCAAAACCATGAGCTCAAAATGCAGTACTGAAAAAAAAGGAAATGAAAAGTTATATTTTAGTTTATTCTTCCTAAATATTGAAATTTTTCATTTTCTTTTAGATATCACAATGACAATAAAACGTACAAAGCATTTGGCTATTA
Organism: Dipodomys merriami; assembly: GCF_024711535.1. Lineage (NCBI taxonomy): Eukaryota > Metazoa > Chordata > Mammalia > Rodentia > Heteromyidae > Dipodomys > Dipodomys merriami. The sequence continues at coordinate 29,532 of NW_027203409.1, read as the reverse complement.
TGGTAGAAAATTCTAGCTGTTGACATCGAATTTTTCTGTTCTTTCTAGGTATCCAGCTAGACTGAATTTATTGCTGACAGTATCTTAAAGTTACTGCAAAGTGACTCCACTCAATAGAATGAGAGCAAAGAAAATGCATACTCCTTTAGGGCCAGTCCATAACAGGTACCTTGTGTAGTTGTCTCTGTCCTTTTCCCTTCAGGTTTGACAAAAATGAAAGTAATGTTCTTGAAAACAACTTAATGAAGTTGTTAAAGCCACAGGATGAAAGAATATGAATCTTTGAATCATTTTGTAGGAAGTTATTTTTCAATCAGTCTTTGACCTCAGTGAAGGAAAATTTCTCTCAAATGGACCCTCTGAGATATGGGAATTTATTTTATTTTATTTTAGTGTTTATTTTTTGCCAGACCTGGGGCTGGAACTCAGGGTCTGGGCACTGTCTCTGAGCTCCTTCTGCTCAAGGCTAGTGCTCTATCACTTGAGCCACAGTGCCACTTCTGAATTTTTCTGTTTATGTGATACTGAGAAATCAAACCCAGGGCTTCATGCATGCAAGGCAAGAATGCTATCACTAAGCCACTTTCCCAGATATGGGAATTTCTTTTATTAACTACATCACCTTACCAAATACAGCAGGTTAGAATGATTAGAAATTAAAGTTCCTATTAGTTCTGTAACCAGCTTTTCATTGTGGTGAGAATTTTACACTTCATAGTTTTATATTTTTCTCACTCTATATGTGCAGTTTCACCAATAATTCCCCATTGGGAAAATTTTGCTTCCACTGGTATTATATCTTCCATAACTGCCCTGACTGAATGTTTCATCAGAGCCAGGGATTTGTGTACTGAAAACTTTTTTTAGGTTAGTTAACAATGAAATTTAAAACTGTGGGCATTAATTAAAAGGAAAATGAAGATAAAGTACATTCATTATGTTAATTCCAAGGTTCACAATCATTTTTTTCCAAAAGGTATCCCAAAATAAACACCTTTCAAATAAATTGTTTGGAAATCAGGACACAAATTATCATTTTTATTCTGTTGGCATAAAGATAGCTCTTTGAAAAATGAATAATGACCAGTCTTCAAAAAAGACAAAATATATCACCTTGGTGTTCTCTCATAAACACATTGTCAGATGATAGCTTTATCTTACATGCCTACTGACTAAAGACAGACAATCTCCCCCACCCCTTTTAAACAAAGGTGTTATTCAGAGACACAATCATAGGTCACAGTATAATTCTCTATACAAGAAAGTTTTATTTTTCAATCCTATAATTTCCATTTTAATGCTACGAATACTTTTGTTACTGGTTCTAAACAAAGATTCTCATATAAGGAATTAATCAATCACAGTTCCAAAGTCACACTCTGCAAATGAGAAAACAAACTGCTCTGGGCTTTACAAATTGAAGATTATGAAAATAAATTCTAAGGTGTTCACTCATGCATGAAATTCTATCACTCTATCAGCACTCAATTTGTATATGTGAATATTTATGAACCCCTGGAGGTTTATAAGTAACATGAATGAGAATTTTTGGTAAAAAAAGGCTGGGAAGATAATTTTACCTAAAATTTGAAGAAAAGCTCAACTCCTAAATGTGCTAAACTTCCTTTGGAACAGACATATAAACTTTAGTTCTTGTCAAGGTATTAACTGATTCATTGGTATCTTGCTTTCTTTCTTGCTTAATGTACCCACCACAGCAGTGACTCCTGAGTATTCCAAAGCTTTACAAAATGGAGCTGGACATTTGATTACTATCAGTAGTGAATTACTGGTTGGCACTAAGTCTCAGGTGCCTTTCAGAGAAAATCCATTTTGCTTCACATTTCTCATTAATTCTCATTTGTCCTTTTCTTTCTTTCTTTCTTTTTGCTCAAATTTTTTCCTCTTCTCCTAGACTTATCCCATTCTTTTCATCCTAGCTCACGCTCTAAGAGAGGATAGTATTTTGTGGCATCTTTGCTATGGCATTTTATCCATCTATTTCTGCATCCCGGAGTCTACCCAAGCTGTTTCTTTAACCAAAGTTTAAAGAAACCCTAGACTAGAATAAAATAGCTTAAAGACCGTTGTCACTTATAATGGACTCTCCTTAACGTTTCAAAATTCTGTTAAGTGTTCATATCTCTCTTTCTTTCTTTCTTTCCTTCCTTCCTTCTTTCTTTCCTTCTTTCTTTCTTTCTTTCTTTCTTTCTTTCTTTCTTTCTTTCTTTCTTTCTTTCTTTCTTTCTTTCTTTCTTTCTTTCTCTCTCTCTCTTCCCCCCCTCTCTTTCTCTGCATCAAAAGAGTAGGCATAGAAATGAACAACATTTCAATACCTAGTATTGAAAAATCTTAGAATTTCTAGGACAGTATAAAATTACCTATAGAATTTCTGGCATATAGGATAGACTCGAAAAATATTAGTACTTTAGTTTTTGCTGCATATAATTGATGCCCAAACTTTATAGCTTAAAACAGCAATCATTACCTTATACACTCTCATAGTTTCTGTGGATCAAGAAGTCCAAAGGGCTAGGTTCGTCTGTCCTTTCTCAGTCTTTTCTTTTTTTTTTTTTTTTTTTGTCGGTCGTGGGTCTTGAACTCTGGGCCTGGGCGCTGTCCCTCAGCTCTTCAGCTCAAGGCGAGCGCTCTATCACTTGAGCTACAGCGCCACTTCCGGTTTTTTGGTGATTTATTGGAGATAGGAGTCTCACGGTCTTTCCTGCCCAGGCTGGCTTTGAACCGCGATTCTCAGATCTCAGCCTCCTGAGTAGCTAGGATTACAGGCGTGAGCCACCAGCGCCCGGCCTTTCTCAGTCTTTCATGCAGTGCAGTCTGAAGTCAACCTGGACTAGTCATCTGAAGGAAGGACAAGCTGGCTTGGACTGTCTACTTGAAACCTGTTTCTCTCTATTATGACTTTTGCATGGAGCTGCTTGGTTGTACACATGTTTGAGTGATTTAGGGAATCAAGATGAAAACGGTTTACAGACTACCTTTTCCATTGGTATTTTGTTAGTCACATATCTATAGTACTGATTTGATGTGGGAAAGGGGCTAGCTACCTAAGATTATGAGTTCCAGGAGATGTTGATCATCAGATTGCATCTTGGAAACTGGCTATCATAGACACGGATTCCCTCAGAGGAAATAATTTGACTTGACTAGAATTCCTGGAATGCTTTCAATGTTTTTGGTGATTATTTATTCCTTTTCATGATAGTTCAGCCCAACTATTTCCTGTTTTGCTTCCTTCCTTCCTTTCTCTTTCCTTCTTTCTTCCTCTCTTTTACCCCTCCCTCCCTCCCTCCCTCCTGATTTCCCTCCCTCCCTCCCTTCCTTCCTTCTTTCCTTCCTTCCTTCCTTCCTTCCTGCCTGCCTCCCTTTCTCCCTCCCTCCCTCCCTCTCTCTCACTTTCTCTCTCTCTTTCCCTCTTTTTCTTTCTCTTTCTTCCTTTCTCCCTCCTTCCTTCCCTTTTCTCTCTCTTTCTGTCTTTCTCCCTCTTTACCTCCCACTTTCTCTTCTAATCTCTCTATCTCTCTCACACACCCACCTCTGATTTCACTCACATTTAATCATTTTTGTGTATAATTACAAGTGTTAGAAAACAATAAGAATGGGTAAAATTCTACATTAGAACCCAAAGCCTTCCAGAAAAGTCTGCAGGCCTCTAATCTTTCATTCTTAGTGATTCTAGGTTGCCATCTTATGTCACCCCCAGTATACTTAATCCCAAAATGCATGACTAACATGCCTTCTTCATCCCTGCTTAAAATCCTTGATGGTTTGTTTCTGCAGAACATAGTCAACTACTTGAAACTGACATAAATGTCTAAATACTCGTTTCTAAGTTTGTATGGCAACCTCATTTTCCATCATTTAAAATTATACTCCAGAACTAAACTACCCCATCAGAGGCTGAGAAGACTGATTTTTAGATGTAAGACATGAAGTTTTCACATGCCCTCAATGATTGTTGTTATTGTCACAAAAGGGTTGCTTATTTTTTAATTCATACTTAATGACAAGCATTGGACAAAATATATTACATGTTACATTTCAGTAAAACCTTATACCAAGACCTTCAGACTAATTATCTCCATTTCAGTTGAGATAATAGACTTAGCTGTTAATTTCTGTTCAGCTAATACATGAGAAAATTCAAGCTTACCTCGCTCTGCCTTGAAAGGCTATTTTCTTTTAATGCCATAAAGAACTCTGACTATCAGGAGGTATTTACTAGGTTTAAATCTTAAACCTGCCATTTGCAGGCAGAACAACTTTATACAGATTGAATTATTTCTCCAAATGCCCATTTCTTCATTTATAAAAATTAGAACATAAGAAAGCACCCTATAAAATGTTTAAAAACACTTATACAACTTTCATGAGAATCAAAGGCAGAAATAGTTTAGCTGCTGGTACTATGTTATCTAATCAGGACTATTCTCCACTTACTTCAAATGACACATTGTAATTTGACACCATGTCTAATTTTAGCAAATGGAATTGTTTTCCCTGAAGTTCCTCTGTGACTTTACTCTTGTAACTATTTACATATCTATTCTCTATTATAAGAGACATTCTGGAAATCTTAAGTGATTCTATCTTAGTTGAAGTATCCTTCAAATCAAACTCTGAGCCAAAGATCTCTGAGTCAAATAGACTTCTTACAGATGCAAAGAACATGGGTAGGTAAGGAAGAAAGCACTCAGAAGAAGGAGGGCCACCGCCAAGTGATTTGTTAGTTATCAAGTCAACTATTGTCGTAGATAATTGATCACTGCTATACTACAGCCAAACTCTGGAAAACTATGTGGAAACTTACTTGTCAGGATTATCCAGACTAAAGGAATCACACTTTTATATCCCTCTAAGGATTAGCTATTGGTTATGTGCTTTTTCTGCACAAGTCTTTAGCTATGGTATATTCCTGTACTTGTACCTGTACTCTTTAACAAACAATACTGCTTTACTTGTAGTGTTCATAGGCAAAGTGACTTTTCAAGGCTGAAGGCAACCCAACAATAATTCCAGTGCTTCCTTTGACAGTCAGCCTGCTAGAGAGAATAGAGATGGAACAATGGCAGTGACTTGTGTGTGTGTGTCTCACTGTGAGTGTCCTCACTGATGTGCTTATTCATCTGCTTTTGAACTTTTGCAATCTCTGTTCACTTGGAATTTTCTTGTGTAATGATAATAAGGAGTTTGCAACCAATAATATTTAAAGATACAGAGAAAAGGAATTTTTAATATGACAACAAACTATACAATCACTTTTAGTTTCTTATTTTCCCCTAGCTGATTAGAAACTAAAAGAAAAGTGGTTACAACTCTGGGAAGAAGGCTTGACCCTCAGCACATGTGGTTTGAGCAAGTTTGTAAGAAATACAAATGAAGATTGTGTGCTTGCTTCAATAGACAATGAGTTTTATAGTAGGAACACAACTGCAAGTTAGGTAATCAAGTAGGTTAGAGCTGTTGATTGGCCCAATGACAATAATTCCTGAGCAAACTGCATTGTACTAAAAAGGAGGTGCTAAGGTAAGGTGTTACCTGAATTTTGTGTCTCTAATAGTATTCAGGTCATTGCTTCTGCATATTACAAATGATTAGATTCAAGTAGTGTTGGGAAACAATGTGGGATGTAGAAAGAGCTCTACAAATGAAAATATGACATGCCTATCTACATGAATTTGGAACATCAATTTTAACACTTGTGAGATTAGGAGATCACATTTGTAATAAAAAAAAAGTAAATGAGCAATTGTAAGGTTAGACATCAATATCTACTGAATACCTCCATTTAAAGGGGCAGCTTAAGCTAGGTGCTGGTGGATCACATCTGTAATCCTAGCTACTCAAAATGAGAGCCAATGCAACAGTGATACTCAAAAGACAGTATGTTGGAAAGAAACTTTACAACCTGGGGAGGGGACCTTGTGGAGGAGGGAAAGTGGGAGAAAAATGAGGGAGAGAGTAACAATGTTCCACAAGAAATGTACTCACTATCTTATGTATGTAACTGTAACCCCTCTGTATATCACCTTGACAATAAAATTAAATTTTAAAAAACAGATAAAAGGGAAATGTACTGAATAGGTGACTTAAGAAATTGTAACCCCGGGCTGGGAAGGTGACTCAGCGGTAGAGTGCTTGCCTTGCTTGCATGAGGCCCTGGGTTAGATTCCTCAGGACCACATAAGCAAAAGGAAAAAAGTCGGAAGTGCTGCTGTGGCTCAAGTGGTAGAACACTAGCCTTGAGCTGAAGAGCTGAGGCCCAGAGTTCAGGCCCCAAAACCGGACCCCCCCCCAAAAAAAGAATTGTAATCCCTCTGTATCTCAACTCTATAACAATAAATTAAATTAATTTCAAAAAATAAACAGGCTAAGATCTAGCCCAACTAGGAAATTCTGTGAGATTCTTATCTCCAATTAACCACCAAAACCCAAAATTGTAGCTGTGGCTCAAATGGTAGAGCATGAGCCTTAAGCAAAACAAACTCGGGCTCTCAGTTCAAACCCTAGTACTGGCATAAACAAACAAACAAATATAAATGATCAGATTGAGCCAACATTTGCCATAATGAAATTTGAATTGTCAAATCTCCTAATGGTTCTTAAGACTCACAGCTTGCATTAGTATAGATCTTCAGAATTTTTATGTGCTGGCATAATTTTTATGAAGACCATGATATAGACCAAAGAAAACTCATCAGTATTAGCAGAAAACAAGTTATCACCCTTAGACCAGATGAATCTTGAATAGCCTTGCAGTTATTAACTCTCTCAAAAATGATGCAGACACAAAATTATCCTTTGGAGAATGGAATGTCTGATAGTGTTGCTCCCATTGTCACCCCTGCCTTCCTCCCCTAAGGGCTTTCGGTGCTTTAGCTGAATTGTCATCAACAATCTCCCTCAAAGAAGAAGTTGCACACCAGCCCCATTCCTCCTCTAATTATTTAGATTATGTCATTGAAATGTAAACTTAAAAAAGGCAGGGATACTAAAACATATTTCAGGTAGGTTACCTGAAAATTGTTACTTGCAACTTTTTTTGAAGTTCCCCAAATAATCCTCAATCTCTATTTAGAATCATAGAGATAGACATCTTTCATGTCCAAGTTACACCTTCCATTCTAGTGGATGGCATTGATAGTTGCTTAATTATTTCAGATGAGTGATAGAAAGTACAATCTAGGCAGAGGAGAGAAATGCAAGCAATAGTAAGAGCAATAGAAAATACAAAATTAAAGGGTAAGGTGTCAGAAAGGGAGAGATGGCATCAGAGATGCCTTGGAAATTTTTCTTTCTTTTTTTCTTTTTTTCGTTTTTTCTTGTGAAAATACTGTACAGAGGGGTTACAATTACATGGGCAAGATAATGAGTACATTTCTTATCAAGCATTGTAGCCTCTTCCTTTGTTTCCCCTTCCCATTCCTTCCCATCCTCCCCCCACCCCTCACCCAATCTTCTTCCCTGCACACCAAAGTTAAAGTTCATTTTTCCACATAAAGACTTGTTACATCTCATTGTTGCAATGGATCCACCTATATCCCTATTTAAACGATTTGTTTTTCCCTTCCCCTCCACAAATTATACCAACCTCTTTTTTTCATTTTTTATTTCTTTTTTTATTTTTTATTGTGAAAATACTGTAAAGAGGGATTAAAATTATATGGGCAAGATAATGAGTACATTTCTTATCAAACATTGTAGCCTCCTCCTTAGTTTCCCCTTCAAATCCCTTCCCATCCTCCTCCCTGTCCCCACCCAATCATCCCCGCTACCGGCCCCCCTCCCCGCACCAAAGTTGTAAAGTTCATTTTTCAACATAACGACTTGTACATCTTATCGTTGCAATGGGTCCACCTGTATCCCTATTTAAAATCTATGTGCATATGACCATATAAGATGATGCTAAGTGAAATGAATCCCAAGATAGGGACACAAGAGGTTTTATCTTTCTTGCTGTTGTTTTTAATGTACTTATAATGTACTATGGGATTTTTTTTATTTCTCTTGTATATTCTTCTTCCATGGTATAACCCCTGTTTTCACTGCATTTGATTCTGGTGCCCTGCATCTTGTACATACATTTTTCTAATTTGGGAAGGGGAAGGAAAATAACAAAAAGCAGAAATAAGGATACATTTTGGCCCATTGTAACAATGAGATGTACAAGACACTATGGTGAAAATGAACTTTACAACTATGGTGGGGGAGAGTTGGGGACATGGGGAGGGAAGAGACAGTAGGGGAAAAAACAAAGGAGAAGGTAACAATGTTCGATAAGAAATGTACTCATTACCTTACTCACGTAACTGTAATTCCTCTGTACAATATCTTTACAATAAAAATACATATTTTCAAAAAAAATGACAAATGTGGGTGAATTTTTTAAAATGCCAAAAATGTTTAAGATTTAATACATTTGAGATAACCAAAACCTACTTAGGAACAAAAAGAACCAACTTAAAGCCCTTCCTTAGGAAAGTAAATAGTAGCCTCAGAATGTTATACAGGAATTTGATCACAAGATAGAGAGAAGTCACAGTCTGAAAGTTCCAATCAGGAGTCTTTATTAGAAAGCCAACAACTGTGAGGGATACATGTTCCCAAGAAACTCACAGCCACAAATATACTTAGAACTGTTTTAAAACACTGAGGCATGTAGATAGGAAAGAAAGAGCAGAAAAACAAACCAGATAAACTCTAATGGAGAGTTGAGAGGGATGCCATGGTGACTTGAGGAGGGCCATGAGACCTGAGGCATGGCACAAAATGATGCTGAGGTGTTGGGACCTAAATACGGTCATGGTCAGGGAAAGGGTCATGAGGAACTTGAGAGTTCAAAGAGTCTCATGAGTTCATGGTACAGGTATGGTGGTCCAGTAACCTATTGTCCAAGTCTGTGCCCCTGCCTCTAACAATTCAGGCATGCCTATCACCTAGGGGTAGGGGTTAGGATTCACCTATAAGAGTTTTTAGAAAGTCTCTCATCCATCAACATGTCAAAGATGCTGCCAGTTAGAACCAGTATCCATATTTCAAGAACAATCAGAGAAAAATGAAAAACAGCCTCAGATGGTGAAATATGGATACTTTGTCTAAATAATACTATCTGTCCTCAGCACCATCTTGGTGTCTTAATAGGTGTTAGGAAATTTTCACCCAGTTCCAAGAACTGTAGAGGTGACATAGGACTCTCTTTGAACTACAGCTGTGTTGTGAGTTGTTAAATTGCAGATGTATCTTGGGTTGTTTAGCTCCAGAAAAAAATGTGTTCCAGAGAATACTTGCCCTTGCATATCCTTTATTGTTCCCCTTAGATAACTGGCCCTTGATTGACCCTGATTGTTACCCCTGGATAGCTTGCTTTGCTTCTGTAAAATACACTTTGCTAGTTCCCATACCATGTGACATCTGCCTTGATGTGGCTTTTGCCTTCAAAAACTTTGCGCTAGCTGCATTAGGCACTGCAAGTTTTTGGGGGGTATGAGTCTGCTTGCAGTCACTGGTTCACAGCCATTATGAGTAAAGGATGCTTCACTTGCCAGGCCCTGGTGGCTCATGCCTGTAATCCTAATTAGTGAGGAGGCTGAGATCTGAGGATCATGGTTTAAAGCCAGCCCAGGCACAAAAGTCCGTGAGATTCTTATTTTCAATAAACCACCAGAAAATCAGAAGTGGCACTGAGGCTCAAGTGGTAGAGTGCTAGCCTTGAGCTGAAGAGCTGAGTGACAGCACCCAGGCCCAGAGTTCAAGCTCTACAACTGACAAAAAAAGGGGGGCAGGGAATGGCAATGTATTTCTAATGTGCTGTGTTGTATTGTAACTACCTAAAGAAAATAAAAATATAATAGAAATTAATGATTAATTTTTAATTAATTGTTTAATTCTAAACCATAACAAGGGCTGGTTTTGAAATCAAACAGACCTGAATTTAAATTTTGATTACACCTCACACCCTTCAGGTATAAATCCAATTTTAGAAGCCTTCTTTTAGGAAAAATAGAAAATATAAAAGTAAAATTAGGAGTGAAAGAGGTGTCAAGTTTATGTGGTGACCCAACCTCTGCTCCTGTATTATGTGTCATAATTTGGCAGTATTATTATAGACATATCCTACGTTGTGATGACTGTCAATAGCTAAACATAGGTATGTCACTATCCCCCGAAATGTGTCTTCATTTGCTACTAACATCTCCACTGTCATTAGAGGAAAGTGATGACAAAAGTTAGCCTGATTTCAATTGAACTATCTTACTTTTAAAAAGCTAGGAGAAACATATGACCATGTGACCATAATTCTAGGACGTGTGTGTGTGTGTGTGTGTGTGTGTGTGTGTGTGTTTGCTGGTACTAGAGCTTAACTGAGGGGGTCTCACTCTCGCATTTAACTCTTTCATTCGGGGCTGGAGCTCTATAACTTGAGCCACATTTACACTTCAACAATCCCCCCCCAACCCCAGCTACCCCGATACTTTATTCTTTCTGGTTAACTAGCAATAAGAATCTCTTGGATTTGTCTGCTTGGGCTGGTTTTGAGTCATAATCTTCAGCCTTCTAGGTAGGTAGGATTACAGCTAATAACCAACAGCCCAGCAATTTGAGGACTTGCTACAGAGCCTTGAGAGATTCCATTATGCAAGTGGAGAAGCTGGAGACCAAGCTGCATGATGCCATGATAATTCATGGGGATTCATTTGTGATGTCTGTTAGTCACACTATACGTATAAATAACCCTTCTCTTTCTCACAGGTCATACACTGGGGAAGTAAAGGAATGTATGGTTCATGGCCTAAAGTAAATGATCAATGGTAAATAAAGATTAAAAATATTAAATTTTGCAAACCAATGATATCTCCTTTTGTGTATTTCACTATGGGGTAAGTACCATCCAAACTCTCAAAGGCTATTGAAGGTTTTGTGTGTTTGGGCTTTTTTTCCCCACTTACAGGCAGTCAGAGAGGGCTACTTAAGTATTTTGTATCATTCATTTATCTTGCTAGCTATGTCCTTTGACATGCAGAAGCTCCACAGTTTAATGCAATCCCACTTTATCCAGCTTTTCTTGTATTTGTTGTGTTTCTGGATCTTTATTTAGGAAGTTTCAACCTGTGCCAAAGAGTCCTAGTGTATCTCCTATCTTTCCTCTCATATTTTCAGAGGGTCTGCTCTTACTTCAAGGTCTGTGATCTATATGCAGTTGAGTCTGATGCAGGATGATATGTAAGTATCTAACTTCAATTCTCTAAACATGAATAGCCAATAGTTTGAAGCCAGCCTGGGCAAGAAAGTGCATGATATTTTTATCTTCAATTAGCCACCCAAAAACTGAAAGTGGCTATGGCTCAAGTGATAGGGTGCTATCTTTGAGCTAATAAAGCTCATGGACAAAACCATAAGCCCTGAGTTCAAGTTCAAGCCCCAGCTCCACACACACACACACACACACACACACACACACACACACACACACACACACACACACACAATGGATACACAAATTCATAACCAAGGTCATCTTGCTTAGATATTTTATTTTAATAAAAGTTTCCAAGTGAATATCAACCCTGGTTCTGGCAAAATTGCAGGGATGTTAGGAATGGCTGGCAAGTCAAAATAAGAAGAAAAATTGCCAGAGACCATCCTGAAGAGGAAAAAAGAAAGATAAATGATTTCATCCTCCAGGAAATGGACATGGAAAAGAGAATGAGACATATGACGAAGTGAGACCACTGAATGCCCTAGGGGAACTTTGTGCTTCATTGCACCACCTAGGGGAGTCAAGGTATACATGGCACTTCTTCCCGTAGTTGCTGTACAAGTAATAGTATCGCTTTGGCCAAACCCAGGTGTGGAATCTATTGAGGATAGTCCTGTGAACCAACTTGGAGAAGTGAACTAAACAAAAACTATGCTTAGCAATATTAATAAGGCTGACAGAATGCAGAACATGGAAGTGTGCATATGTGTATATGGCTATATGTAATCTTTGTAGCAAAAATTCTAATATGATTTACAAGAAAATACAGATACAAACATGGGCATGCAAATTTCATGTTGCTAAATAAATTCATGTCTACTACCAGTAAGAGAATCTTAGCCAGATCCTGAAGCCAAATTCACCTTTAATTAGCCTCCTCCTTCATTAATCTCCTCCTGTTCTTTTTCCCTCTCTTCCTCTTCCTCCATCTTTATGTTAGTGGTGTTTTAGCTTGTTAGGCAGGTATTCTACCACCTAAGCCAGGCTTCCAGCCATTTTTGCTTTATTTTTCAGAAAAGGTCTCACCTCATGGTTATTCCCAGGTGGCCTGAACCATGATTCGCCTATTTATACTTCTAATATAGTTGGGATGACACACAGCACCACTGTCAGCTATTGATTCAGAAGTGATCTTTCCAATTTTCTTTTTTTTTCTTTGGGGGGGGGGGTCCGGTCATGGGGCCTGAACTCTGGGCCTGGGCTCTGTCCCTCAGCTCTTCAGCTCAAAGATAGTGCTCTACCACTTGAGCCACAGCACCACTTCCAGCTTTTTCCTTTTTGCTTGTGTGGTGATGAGGAATCAAACCCACGGCTTCATGCATGCAAGGCAAGCACTCTACCACTGAGCCACCTTCCCAGCCCCGATCTTTCCAATTTTCTAAACAAGATTGTCTTTGACTCTGCCTCTCCAATAACTGGGATTATAAATTTAAGCTACTGCAATTGACCTTGTTAAATTTTTGTTGCTATTGGTTATAAGTCTTGAACTCTGGGCCTTGGCATTGTTCCTGAGAATAGCACTTGATTTGAGCCACAATGCCACTTCTGGATTTTTCTGTGATTAATTGGAAATAAGAATATCATGGACTTTCCTGACTGGGTCGGCCTTGAACCACAATTCTCAGATCTTCAGTAGCTAGGATTATAGCCATGAGCCACCAGCACATGGCTTCTTGTTGAATTCTCTATGGGAAAGAATATAATCTATGCCTGTTGAACTAAAGTGGTGCTTGGCATACAGTAATTACTAAGTATATATTTGCTGCATGAAGGGCAGATAAATGGTGAACAAAGGATAGTTGACTTCAAGCCATTCATAGGAATGGGCCTATTCTTCATGAGCTTTGCTCTACTTGTAATACTTATTCTAGCTCAAATTAGTCATAAATATTATAGCACATAAATTGCTAGAGCTCTTCCTTTAGCCATGAGAAAAAGTGAGGCTTCAAGGAGTGAATGACTGAGAAGATGGCTCAACTAATTTGCAATCTGATCTGTTCTCGAATCCCAGGGATTCTGGCTTTGAATTCAGTGTTGTCAAATTATTACCAGGAGGTATCTTTAATCAAGTACATGCAGAAATATTCTCCTATGTTATTCTGTATGTAAAGCATAATAAGCATGTTCATGTTTGTGCATGTGTGCAATGATTTAGACTCTCCAGATTTCTTCAGCCTTATTTGTATGGGATGCTCAACTCTGTTTCACATCCATGTTTAACTGCTGTTTTGAACCACTGTCTTGTCTGCCTTTTCATTTAGTATATTAGATTTTTTCTTTTATGCAAGTGCATAGTTTATAGAATTAGCCATGTATAGTATTAGACATGATTCTAGGAATCCTGATCTTGAAAACAGTTTGTACTCCTCTTGCACAAATGGATCTGTTTCTTCATTGTTCATGTGGATGTGTTGTCCCGCATGCCTTTGGTGCCCTGCTGGACTAGGGCTGGTTCAAGGTAAGTGGGCCACTTCACCTAACCCCACCCCACCGCCCTACCCCACCGCGGTGGAACTGACCACCCTGGGGCCATACAAGGGAGGAAAGACAGCCAGGCCTTTGAGACCCTCACTTCATTCTCTGTGGGCGGCTATTGCACCACGCACCCAGGTCTGGAAGTGCGTGCGTGTGACCCCTCACCCAGCTTCTGGTCATTTCCCGCGTGCTTCCTGTCAACGGCTGGGGTGGGGGTTGAAGTGGCCCACTTACCTCGAACCATCCCGAGCCAGGGATGTCATCACACCAGGTGTGCTCACATGCCTACACGGACCACGAGGATGGAGATACACGCAGCCAGGCTGGAGACACCCATGGGTTTCCATCGCAGAGGAAGGTGCAGCGCCAGTTGGGGGAGGATGGCAGCGAACGCGGCCTGGGTCCTGAGACTGTATTGGGAAGCATTGGAACCCAGCAGCCTCAGGCCGGGGCTGAGAGAAGATGCAGCGCAGACCCCTGGGTGGCCGTGTGGTCTCCCGAGTTTAGGCTCATCAGGGACTGCGTGCGTGTATGTGTGCACCTGCGCATGTGTGTCCCTTATCAGCATGTATGCGCATGTGCATAGCACGTGCTTACCTCTCACTGTTATGCACATGCGGCATGCCCTGCCCTCACGCTTTTGGGCTGGGCTTCTTAATCTCTTGAGAGGCTGGAGGTTAAGGGCTGCAAATGTGGTTTAGTGGTACAGTGCTTGCCTAACACATGCATGAAACCCTGGGCTCGATTCCTCAGTACCACAAAAACAGCAAAAAGCTGGAAGTGGCACTATTGCTCAGGTGGTAGAGTGCTGGCCTTGAGCACAGGGAGGCTCAGGGACAGTGCCCAGTCCATGAGTTCAAGCCCCAGAACTGGCAAAAAAAAAAAAAGAGAATAAAGCTTGCTGGAAAATGGGATATAAAACTATTTTATAGATAGTGCTCCAACCCAGCAGGTGCCATGCCAGACTCTCCATTGGATGCTTTCCAGTAGAAACTGAAAAAGTCTAACCTCCGGTCTGGTTTCCAGTGATTGTGGGTCCTCCAGCCTCTACAGAGTTTGAGATTAACAATCCCAGCTGGGCAGTGTGAAGGAGGGGTGCGCCTCACACACTCACAGTGAGTAGGCACCTGCAAGGCGCATGAGCATGCACGCTACTCACGCACACTGCACATGCACAAGCACGCAGACCTGGATGAGCCTGGATGCAGGTACAACCACAGTGGCCATCCAATAAGGAAGCAGGAGGCTCAAGTCTGACTGGCATCCACTCCCCGCTCCTCCCTGAGGCTACTTGGTTACACTGCCTCCATTGAGAGTCTCAGGACCCAGGCCGTGTTCACTGCCATCCTCCTCCAACTGGTGCTGCACATGCCACTTCTACAAGAAACCCAGGAATCTCTTTGCCTTGGATGTGTGGATCTCCATCCTCATAGTCCATGTGGGCATGTGACTGTGCATGTGTGTGATGCCCTCTTGGGCTGCAGCTGCTTCCAGGCAAGTGGGCAGTGTGAACCCTGCTAGCAGAGCCATGTCTCTGGACGACCCCTATCCATGGTAAGTGAGACACCCATACTCATACTCCCCTTCCTTCCTCTCTTCATCTTCTTCTCTGTCCCTCTTCAGAAGCCACCTCTGTCCCATGGCCATAGCATTCCCTGTGCCCCTCTCCATGTGTTGGTTTAAAGATGGGTGAGGGGATATATGTGTGTTCAGGGAGACCATATTAGTTGTAGCAATCAGCAGAGAAGGAAGGTAAGGGCTCATGGTCCACCCACTTCCCTCCTGGCTATGGTCTGTGTGATCCGGGGTTCTCCATTTCCCCATATCCACTGGTGGAGCTATGGATATACCTACCTCCCCCAACATCTGCAGCCCATGTTGCATGGTGTTGGTTCCTGAGGGCCTCTTCAGCTTCACCACAGGCAGATATGATTTGTGGGTCCAGTGCAGTAGCCATCTTTGGACAACCCAGATTCAATGTAAGTGAGGACCCTTCCTTACCGCACTTCATTTACCTCTTCTGCGTTCTTTTTTTTTAAATTTAATTTAATTTTATTTGTGAACATACAGTAAGAGGAGTTACAATTACATGGGCAGGGTAATGCGTACATTTCTTACCAAGCATTGCAGCCTACTCCTTTGTTTACCCTTCACATCCCTTCCCACCCTCCCCCCTCCCCCCAAATCCCAATCCTTCTCCTTCCTCCCCTTCACCCCCCACCCCCGCGCACCAACGTTGTAAAGCTCGTTTTGGACATGACAAGTTGTACTTCTCATTGTTGCAACAGGTCCACCTGTATCCTTAAACAACTGGTTTTTCCCCATCTCCTCCACAAGTTATAATGACATCAAATATGGTGAAAGCAGGGGTTATACTGTGGGGGAGGGACATAAAAAGCAACAAAGAGATAATCTTATAAATGCGTTAGAAACACATGCATGAAAGAAAAAAACATTAAAATACACATCTAAGTGTTCATTTTCCTAACATCACATTATCTGACCTTTTCCGCTTGACTCATACATATACTAGATATTACAAATAAGGGAAACCAAGGGACCTATGCTTCTTTGGGCCTGGCTTACTTCACTTAATATAATTTTTTCAAAGTTTTTTTCCATTTCCTAACAAATGGGGCAATGTCATTCTTTCTGATGGAGGCATAGAATTAAATTGTGTATATATACCACATTTTCTTGATCCATTCATCTACTGAGGGGCATCTGGGTTGGTTCCATATCTTAGCTATGGTAAATAATGCTGCAATAAACATAGTTGTGCTGGTAGCTTTAGTGTGGTTTTGTTTGTAAACATATGGGTAAATGCCCAAAAGTGGGATTGCTGGGTCATAGGGGCGTTCTACGTGAAGTCTTTTGAGGAACCTCCATACTGCTTTCCAAAGTGGTTGAACAAGTTTACATTCCCACCAACAATGAAGTAAGGTTCCTTTCTGTCCACATCCCCTCCAGCATCTGTTGTTGTTAGAGTTCTTGATTTTTGCCTTTCTAACTGGAGTGAGGTGATATCTCAATGTTGTTTTGATTTGCATTTCTTTTATGGCTAGGGATGTTGAACATTTCTTCATGTGTCTGTTGGCCATCCTTCTTTCTTCTTCAGAGAAGTTTCTCTTTAAGTCTTTCACCCACTTATTTATTGGGCAGTTGTTTTGTGTGAGGATTTGTTGTTGGGGGGTTTAATTTTTTGAGTTCCAAATATATTTTAGATATGAGAACCTTGTCCGTTGTATGGCTAGTAAACATCTTCTCCCAATCCGTGGGCTTTCTAATGATCTTGCTACCTATGTCATTTGCCCTGCAGAAGCTCTGCAACTTTATGCAACCCATTTGTCCAACCTTTCTTTGATTTGTTGTGTTTCCGGGACTCTATTCAGAAAATTTCGGCCTGAGCCAAGGAGACCTAGCGTTTCTCCTATTCCATCCTGTAATGTTTTCAGAGTGTCTCCTTGAGTTCAAGGTCTTTGATCCATTTGGAGTTGATTCTGGTGCAGGGTGATATATAAGGATCTAGCTGTAGTTTTCTACATGTAGTTAACCAATTTTGCCAGCACCATTTACTGGAGGTTGTCTTTCTTCCATTCTATTGTTTTAGATCCCTTATCGAAGATTAGATGGCTATAGTTATGTAGGTTCATTTCTGGGTTTTCAATTCTATTCCATTGGTCCTGAGGTCTGTTCTTATGCCAATACCAAGCTGTTTTGATTACTATGGCTTTATAGTAGAGTTTGAAGTTTGGTATTGATATTCCTCCAGCAGTGTTCTTTCCATTGAGGAGCGTTTTTGCTATTCGGGGTCTTTTATTGTTTCATATGAATTTTTGGATTGTCTCTTCTATTTCCTTTAAGAATGAGATTGGAATTTTGATAGGTATTGCGTTGAATTTGTAGATAGCCTTGGGAAGTATTGCCATTTTCACGATGTTAATCTTTCCAATCCAGGAGCATGGGAGCTTTTGCCATTTTTTAAGTTCTGTGTTGATTTCCTTTTTTAAGATTTTAAAGTTTTCATCATAGAGGTCCTTCACTTCTTTGGTTAAGTTACTTCCTAGGTATTTTATTTTTTGTGGGGCTATTACGAATGGAGTTGCTTTCCTAATTTCAGCCACAATACTCATTGTTGGCATACAGAAAAGCCATTGATTTTGGGGGGTTAATTTTATAACCTGCTACTTTGCCAAAGTTTTGAATCAGCTTAAGTAATTTGGGAGTGGAGTCTAAGGGATTCTTTAAATACAAGATCATGTCATCTGCAAAGAGGGAGAGTTTTATTTCTTCTTTCCCTACTTGGATCCCCTTTATATCTGCATCTTGTCTTATTGCTGTAGCTAGGCATTCTAATACTAGATTGAAGAGAAGTGGAGAGAGTGGGCATCCTTGTCTTGTTCCTGAGTTAAGAGGAAATGGCTTTAGTTTTTCACCATTGAGTGTAATGCTGGCTGTAAGTTTGTCATATACAGCCTTTATTGTATTGAGGAATGTTCCATGGATTCCTAATTTTTCCAAAACCTTCATCATAAAGAGGTGTTCATCTTGTTGAATGCTTTTTCTGTATCTATTGAGATAACCATGTGGTTCTTATTCTTGTTCCTGTTGATGTGATGAATAATATTAATTGTTTTGCATATATTCAACCAGATTTGCATCCCTGAAATGAATCCTGTTTGATCATGGTGTATGATTTTTTGGATGAATTGTTCAAGTTGATTGGCCAAAATTTTGTTGAGAAGTTTTGCATCAATGTTCATCAAAGAAATGGGTCTATAGTTCTCTTTCTTTGATGAGTCCCTGCCTTTTTTTGGGATGAGGGTTATGGTGGCTTCATAGAATGTGTTTGGTAGTGAGCTTTCTGTTTCAATTTCATTGAAGAGTTGGAGGAGTATTGGTGTGAGCTCTGCTTTGAAGGTGTTGTAAAATTCCGCTGTAAAACCATCTGGTCCTGGACTTTTCTTAGCTGGGAGGTCTCTTATTTCTGCTTCTATTTCAATGCTTTATATGGGCCTGTTAAGCTGGTTTAACTCATCGTGGTTTAGTTTTGGCATGTCCATATTTGCTAGGAAAAGGTCCATTTCTGTCAAATTCTCAAACTTATTAGCAAAATGTTTTGAGAAGTATTCCCTTTTAGTGTTCTGAATCTTGGTTGTTTCCGTGGTGATGTTTCCATTCTCATCTCTGAGTTTATTAATTTGGGTGTGTTCTCTTCTTTTTCTTATAAGATTTGCTAAGGGTCTGTCAATTTTGTTAAGTTTTTCAAAGAACCTACTCTTTGTTTTGTTCATTCTTTCATATACTTTTTTTGGATTCTAATTCATTTAATTCTGATTTAATTTTGATTATTTCTTTCCATCTACTGGATTGGGGTTTATCTTGCTGATCTTTTTCAATGAGGTTTAGATGTGTCATTAACTTCTTAGTTTCAGATCTCTCCAATTTGTTGATGTAGGAGCTCAGAGCTATAAACTTGCCTCTGAGTACTGCCTTTGCTGTGTCCCAGAGGAGCTGGTAATTTGTGTGTTCATTTTTGTTGAATAGCAAGAACATTTGAATTTCCTTTCTAATCTCTTCCATGACCCACTCTTGATCCAGCAGTGTGTTGTTCACCCTCCATGAGATACCGGACTTTCTTTGGTGGCTTTTGGTGTTGAGTTCTAATTTTATTCCCTTGTGGTCAGAGAGAATGCAAGGTATAACTTCAATGATTCTGAATTTAGACAAGTTTGCTTTGTTGCCTAAAATGTGGTCTATTTTAGAAAACGTTCCACGTGCTGTTGAGAAAAACGTGTATTCTGATGCTGCTGGGTGAAATGTTCGGTAAATGTCTGTTAAGTCTAGTTGATCTATGCAGCTGTTTAGATCTGCGGTTTCTCTGTTGAGTTTTTGCCGATTTGATCTATCTAGTGGAGAGAGTGGTGTGTTAAAATCCCCAACAATTAATGTCTTTGGATCTATATGGGATTTGAGGGAAAGTAGTGTTTCTTTGATAAATTTGGGTGCTCCCTTGTTCGGCGAATAGATATTTAGAATTGTAATATCCTCCTGAAGGAGAGATCCTTTAATTAGTATGTAGCAACCTTCTTTACCTCTTCTCACGAATTTTAATTTGAAGTCTATTTTATCTGATATTAGGATTGCAACTCCCGCCTGTTTATGGGGGCCGTTTGCTTGGTAGATTTTGTTCCAGCCTTTAACATTGAAAATGTGTTTGTTTTTACGGGCAAGATGTGACTCCTGCAGGTAGCAGATAGAAGGGTCTTGTTTTTTAATCCAACTAGACATTCTATGTCGCTTCATTGGAGAGTTCAGTCCGATAACGTTAAGAGATAGGACTGAGAGGTATTTGGGAGTTCCTGCCATGTTATCCACCTTCTTGGGGGCTGCGAAAACTGGGTTCTTCCTAAGGTTCTTGGATTCTCAGTTTGGGTGCAGTTTCTTGGCCTTTGTTGCAGTCTTGTTGGTTTTCTATGTGTAGGACATCTTTAAGAAACTTTTGTAGGGCTGGTTTGGTGGAGATATATTGTTTCAATTTTTTCTTTGCTATGGATGGTTTTTACTTGGCCTTCAGTTATGAAGGAGAGTTTAGCTGGGTACAGTATTCTTGGTTGATAGTTGTTTTTTTTTAGGGCATGGCATACATCATTCCAGGCTCTTCTTGCTTTGATTGTCTCTGCTGAGAAATCTGAGGTGATTCTAATTGGTTTCCCTTTATAGGTGATTACCCTTTTCTCCTTGACAGCTTTAAGGATCTTTTCCTTGGTCTGAGTTGATCTTGTGTGGATTATAATGTGATGGTGGGATGTCTTATTCTGGTCTGGTCTATTTGGGGTTCTAAAAGCTTCTTGTATCTGAATAGGCCTCTCTTTTGTATGTTTGGGAAGTTCTCTGCTAGGATCCTGTTAAACAAATTTCCTAGACCATTAACTTCTGTTTCTAGGTGCTCCTCTACACCCATTATCCTTAGATTAGGCCTTCTGATGATGTATTCCAGGTGTTGGATAGATCTATCATATTTCTTGGACTTGTCTTGGATGGTTGTATGTTCTTTCTCTATAATATCTAGGCTGTCTTCAATCCCTGAGATTCGATCTTCTGCATGGTTAACCTGCTGTCAAGACTCTCTACTTTGTTTTTTATATCTTTTCCTTCTAATTGGTCAGCTTTGATGGCTTCAAATTCCATGTTGAAGCTCTGTTTTAGGTCTTGTATGAATTTCTTTACTTCCTTAATTTGGTGTTCAGTGTTTGTTCTCAAATCACTTAGTTGATTGGTTATGGTTTCTTTGGACTCCCATTCCTTCTGTTGGGTTCCATTCAGCATTCCCTTTGTGGCCTCCCTGACTTCCTTCACCTCTTTGTTAATGGATTCCATGAATGCCTTTAGTGATCTTTGTGTATTCTCTACCTGGTCTCTCAGTTCCTGAATTACTCTTTGATTAGATTCCTCCCGTTTGTGGAATTCCTGCAGTTCTCTTTCTTCCCGTTCAGGGGATTCCTGCAGTTCTCTTTGAGTGTTCTCAGCCTGCTCACGCCATTCCTCCATTTCTCTTTGAGTATTTTCAAGTTGCTCACTCAAATCCTGTATCAGTTTTTCAGTAGCTTCTTCACGATTATGATATTCCTGTATAAACTTTTGGGATGCCTCCTCTCTCTCCCTATCATGCTCATACAGAGTCTTTTGTAAGTTGTCAAACTTTTCATTTGTCATGTTTGTCAGCAGTGTTTGTAGAGCTATTTGGGAACTCTCCTCTGGATAATTCATTATCTGTTCTATCGCCGGATTATCAAGATTAGGAATTGAGATACCCAGATTTGCCATTTTTCTTGTGTTTTTCCGGCTTACTCTGCCCATATGAGATGAAAATAGCACCAGTTTTGTGCTAGTACACTATCTTAAGGCAAACATCAACGAAAGTTTGCATTTGTACAGTCAATAGTCTACAGATACAATCTAGTTCAACAGATACATCTATTCAACATCAAACAACTATATGTTAATGGGCTTCGAACCAGAGAAGAATTTGGAAAACCAGAAATTATTAGGGTTAGGGAGAGATGTGGGTAAAAAATAGGAATAGATTGGTGTGGGGAGGCACAGGGAGAGTTAACTATGTCCTAATCTCTATTCAAGAAATAGGTTGGGTAGGATCCAAGTAGAGAGAGAGAGAAAAAGAAGAAAGGGAAAGGGAAATGAAAAGAGACCAAAAAAATAGAAACGTAAAAATTAATATAGTTATGGAGTTTGAAAGACCATCTATTTAGAGAGGAATGTGAATATATTGAGAAAACAGGAGGGAGATAGAGGAGATGTGAAAAACTTAAAAAATGCTCAAAATATTATATAAGTATAAAGAGGTAGTACCGCTATTAAGGAATTTAAGTCTCAGAGGTTTTGGATTGAGTAATAAATTTGTGGATTAAGTGTGTACACAATGGGGGATAGGGTCTACTAGTTAACTATGGGTTTATCTGAGGACATGCAGGACAAGAGTTAAGTCATATACAGAAGAACAAAAGAGAGGAAAAGGTGAAAAGGATAAGAAAGGGAGAAAAAAATATCAGAAGTTCAGTAGAGCTAGACAAAAAACAAAAAGATAATTAAGAAAGAAAGAAAAAGAGAAAGAAGACAAGAAAAGAAAGGAAAACGGCAAAAGAAAAAGAAAAAAGAAAAAAAGAAAAAAAGAAAAAAGAAAAAAGAAAAAGGCAAAAATTAAAGATTAATAAAAGTTTTAGAAAAGGAAAAAATTTTTTTATAAATATAATGTACCAAAAAAAAAAAAAAAAGAAAAGAAAAAAGAAAAGGAGAAGAAGACAATAAAAAGTTCTTTGATTTTTTTTTGATTTTTTTGGGAGGGGTGGGAAGAATCCTGTATCTCCCTTTTGTCTGTAACCAGCCTCTTTTTGGAGTCTCTGGTCAGCTTGAGGTCCTGTGGCTTGATTGGTTTCTTAAGTCAGTTTGTTCGAACAGGCAGAAAAATGCTCTGCTTTACCCAAGATTTTGAGATCCCACTCCTTGGTTAGGTTAATGGGAGGGTGATCTGCTTTGAGAATCACAAAAGAGGGGTGATGAGGCTAGGTTCTGGTAGAGTTGAGGCCTTTCAACAAACAGTAGCTTTTCCCTGGGGCTATTTTGTGAAAAACTCAGAGCCCAGCCTGGAGCCATTCTCAGGGTTTCTGTTTTTCAATTGATTGTGCTGGCTGCTAGAGGGAGGGGCAGCCTCTGGCTCTTGTTACCCAGTGATGCAAGCCACTCCAATGGCTGGTGCCTGAGCTGGGTGACTTTTCCCTGGATGGAGCTGAGTCTGGCAGGTCACTTCACCATTAAGTTCTTGTGACCTGCTAAATGACTCGTTTTATTCAAAGGCCTGAGTTGGAGCTGGCAGCTCCTCCGAGATTTGTCGGTATCCAAGATCGAGATCACTGTTGCTGGGGAGGGAGGTGTGGCCTTCCCTCCTCTGCTCCCTGAGAAGGAGTGAGGACGTCGGGCTTGTACTCACGCCGAGTCTTGGATCCTGGGTCGTCTCTGTTCTGCAAACTTCAGGATGAAGATGTCCACTCCTTGTCGGTTCTTGCTGGTGTTGAGTAGAAACCTCTTGCCCGCTGTGTCTGGCTCCTTAGTCCCAGACTCTCTGTGTGAGCGCTCACATATGGCCCCGGCTGCGGTCACTGAGGAGACCCTGCTGCCGCCTCTGCGGCAGCTGGCAGGCGCTCAGATGTGTCTCCAGATCTTGGCTTCCCCTCTCTTGTCTAACTCTCTGTCCTGTGATGGCACACTTGGTGTGATTCTCTGGCTTAGGACTGTTCACTGGAACTCTAAAACTGCTTTCTATGCGAGAGCTTGTTCAGATTCCAGCTTCTCCTCAGCCATCTTCCCGGAACTCCCTCATCTCCATTCTCAACTCTGTCCTAACATTTCCAAAATGGTGCAGAATGTCAATAGAGAATAAATACAAATTTGAAATGAATACAAAAAATAAAGCCAATAAAAACAAATGTCTGAAAAGATTTTGACAAATAACAAAGTTAAAAAATAAAAATATAAAATATAAAATAAAAATAAAGGTATTTTTTCTGTGGATTAGATTTCAAATACTTTAGGAGGATAAAATGGCAATGACAAAAATCTTAGACATGATTAAAATATTGGAAAACAGTATCAATTGTTAGAACAGTCTAGATATTTCCATTTCATACTGCATTTTAGAATATTAATTATACTTGACAGCATTATATTAACATTGTCAAGTTCTTTCTATTTAAAAACAGGCGAACGTAAACTAAGCCTCATTAGAAATAGCTCTGGATGTTAGGGTGTCCCATAGGAATAAAGACACTCACTATAAAGGAAGTCAGCAAGACAAAATTTACTTCTTCAGAAGGGTGGCCATCAGCCAAAATTCTGATGCAAGCACACAGAGCAGACTGGCGGCTCCCTTTCTATCCCTAACCCAGCAGTCCTTGCCCCTCTGCCAGCACTGGCTGAGCTCAGTTTCACAATGTGCAAAAGGGTGTGGGCTTAATTAACAGAATATAATTAAACTTCAAGGAGCTTCTAACTTGTGTCTTAATTAAACTGCTCAGAAAAAGGATATTTGTAACTAAAATGTAATTAACAATGGCCAAACCACCTGGCTAAATGAAGAACTCTTCAGGAAAACCATTTTCTCAAGAAAGGAAGCAAATAATTTTGACAGAAAAATCACTTTCTAACAATGTACAAAATGGTACCAGTATTGAGTACATTGAATCTGTAAAGTGGTTTTGCTAATTTATTTTAGTAGGCTTATACATTTGAGAAAAACAAATGTATTTAACAATAGCAACAAACAGAATCACAGGTACAAACAAATTATATATTAAGGTAATTTTCCATTTGGAGTAAAAATTAAAACTTTAGAGCTCCTACAAGTTAAGTATATAGTGCCAATGATTCCAAATAGTTGTATTTCCTAATGTATAAGGACATCTTATATACAATAACATTTATTTAGTCTAGGCAGATAAATGTAGATCATATTTTAAGTAGCAAGACTGTCTAAACGATGAGAGTTTTTCTATGTCCATTATACTGATTATAAACAGCAGAAATATCAAAAGTTTTGTATATAATGTAGGACATTTAAATGGAATGTACTTTTGATAAAATAGGACATCAGTTGGTCAGTTCATATTTACTAAACCTATGTGTTTTTAACTCTGCAAATGTTTACACAATACTTAATGTTTAGAAACCCTCATTTATGTAGTGTCTTGGAATTAATATATAAACTATATTTAGGTTTCTCAAACTGGTGTATACATTAAGACATATGAAATCAGCAGGGAAAAAGCTTTAGTCTCATGCAATTTTAACCCAGTTTTATTATTGTTGTTGTTGTTGTTTTGGTGCCAGTTCTGGTGCTTGAAGTCAGGACCCATTGATCCTGAACTTTTTTGCTCAAGGCTAGTGCTCTCCCACTTGAGACATAGCTCCACTTCCAATTTTTTCGTGCTTAATTGGAGATGAGTCTTGCAGACTTTATTTCTCAGGCTGACTCTGAACTTCAATCCTCAGATCTCAGTCTCTTGAGTAGCTATGATTCTAGGCATGAGCCATCAGCACTTGGTGCAGATTTGTGGGTTGGTTTTTTGTTTTGTTTTGTTTTATGGGATTCTTTGTATTTTATGATCAATAATTTAACTTTTTACATATGTGCATATTCATATTGTGGATAAAATAATATGAGCTAGAAAAATAAAATGAACATACACCAAAGTCATTACATATTCAAACATAACATTTGACCTCTTCCTCCTTATGTCTAGTGTCCTATTTTTGTAGCCAAGTGAGAAATTCATTGTATTTAATGTGACACCTGATTTTAAATGGTGATAAGTGGCTCAAGAAGTTTCTAACACTTTTGTGGAGCCATGCCATGTGCACTTCTACAAAATGAACAGGTACCTACTGGGAAGTGGTAGAGTATGAGAAAGAAACAAAGTCACAAAGATGATCTCAGGAATCAAAATGGGGAAGCCAAGGGGCACTGTCTTAGAGAACAACGGACCCTAGTTCATATCCCAGGCAGTTTTTTTTTAACTTGTGATAATACTGTACAGAGGGGTTACAATTACATGGGCAAGATAATGAGTACATTTTTTTAATTTTAATTTTAATTTTTTTGTTAAAATACTGTACAGAGGGGTTACAATTACATGGGCAAGATAATGAGAACACTTCTTATCAAGCATGTAGCCTCCTCCTTTGTTTCCCCTTCCCATCCATTCTGCATGGCAAAGGACATAGCTAGCAAGATCAATAGAAAGCCCACGGATTGGGAGAAGATCTTCTCTAGCCATACAACGGACAAGGGTCTCAGATCTAAAATATACCTTGAACTCAAAAAATTAAATCCCCCAACAACAAAACGTCAAAGAAACAACTGCCCAATAAACAAGTGGGCTAAAGACTTAAAGAGAAACTTCTCTGAAGAGGAGGATGGGAACGAGTACATTTCTTATCAAGCATTGTTGCCTCCTCCTTTGTTTCCCCTCCCATCCCTTCCCATGAGCCCTTCCTACCGGATCCTCCCCCACACACCAAAGTTGTAAAATTCGTTTTTCGATATAACGACTTGTACATCTCATTGTTGCAATGGGTCCACCTGTATCCCTGTTTAAATGATTTGTTTTTTTCCCTTCCCCTCCCCAAATTATACCAACATCAAATACAGTGAAAGCAGGGGTTATACCATGGGGGAGGGACATATAAAGCAACAAAGAAATCATCTTATAAATATGTTAGAAACAATCGCATGAAAGAAAAAAAAAACATTTGAAAATTTATCTTGGGGTTCATTTCCCTAATATCTAGCATGATGTAGTAGGAAAGGCAGTAAACTTTTACACAACCATGATGAACAAACAAGTGTCTTTTTTCACACAAAGCAGAAATCATTTTGGCAAAATAGTAACCCTGAGCCAAACAAGCTCTTCAGTTAACATCCTTGAGTAACCTATTTTCTTATCGTGGTGTTGGAGAAGGGTTAGGGAGCTAGCCAAGCATAAACTCTTAAGCTAACATTCTTGAGTCAACTAGCTATCTTCTTATGTTGGTTTGGGAGGAGGGTCAGGGGTAGGGACCAAGGCCATTGTTTTGTGTATGCCTCTGCACTCTGCCTCTAAGTGACCCTTGCTATGTAGGCATCCCTGGCATGTTGTCTTTGCATGTAGGCAGGTGTGTCTTCAGCCTTGCTTAGGGACATCAGTGATCCCCAACAGAGCCAGAGAACATGAAAATTCTCATTTTTGAATCTGTTGTAACATGTGAGGACGAATACATTGTATAACAGAAAGTAGGTACCAATGATGGTCTGGACTCGGTTACCATGACAGCTGTCATTCTGGCCCTAACCGCTTTTTGGTTTCACAGGAGATAAAACTGGATATTTTAAAGGTGTAGCAAGAGACTGGCCAGGCTTGACACATCTCCACTCTAAATATTTCCATTCATAGGCAGTATGCAAATGAGAACAAGTTGTCTCAATAGCATTTAAAATTCACAATTTTGAAACAAAAGGTAATTTGAAAAACAGCTTATATATCTTCTGTTTATATGTAATAGTGTTCACTTGAGTATAGAAAGAAGTCCCGATTCAAATACTTTATTCTTCCTAACTGGTCAAGAATTACAAATTTTTAAGAAAAACTGGAATATAGTTGTATTAAATGTAGATAAAAACATTCTATGTAATCATCATTGCATAAACATATATATTTTTTCTACAAATATTCCAATTGGTTAATAGAATTTGATAATTTTTCCACCTTAGTAAAATGATACAAGTATAAATAATAAGCTTTGTTCACAAACATTTTACAAGTGATTTTTACATGGGCTTTATATTTTTTCTTAATATAAAGACCAAAGGATGTTAGGAAAACGAACCCTTAAATATGTATTTTAATGTTTTCGTTTCTTTCATGCATGTGTTTCTAACGCATTTATAAGATTATTTCTTTGTTGCTTTGTATGTCCCTCCCCCACAGTGTAACCCCCACTTTCACTTTATTTGATGTCAGTATAACATGTGGAGGAGATGGGGACAAACAAGTCGTTTAAGGATTCAGGTGGACCTGTTGCAACAAGGAGAATTACAAAATGTCATGTCAAAGCAAGCTTTACAATGTCGGTGTGGGGGGGGAGGGGGGTATGATTGGGTGGGGGGGAGGGGGGAGGCTGGGAAGGGAGGTGAAGGGTAAACAAAGGAGGAGGCTCCAATGCTTGGTAAGAAATCTATGCATTATCCTGCCAATGTAATTGTAACCCCTCTGTACAGTATGCTCTCAAATAACATAAAATAAAATTAAAAAAAAAAGACCAAAGGAGACACACATATGTCTAATAGGTAGTATGTCTAGACATTGTATGTGAATTGCTCTATGGTCTCCCTGCAAATCCTACCTCTGCCCACAGCCCTGCTTCTTTCCCTGGGTCTCTTGCTCTAGCTGAGGGTTATGTAAGGGGCTTATAGGCTCCCCTCTCACTGTGGGCTCTGTGCATGTGCAGAAATACACAGCTGAATCCTCCAGCTGTGTGCCTGTGATGGTGTGTTTGATTAATCTGGATAACTTCTGGAAGTTCAGGAAGTATCAATATTCTGTTGCATTTTGTTTCCCATAAGAGTTCTGATGAATAAGAAAAACCAATTCCCTGCTAGGGGGCTGTTTGTAAGAAAAGATGCAGTATAAAGATACCCAAGTCTCACATAAACAGTCTAGGGTCAAAGCCTCCTTTTCTACCACTAAAATTACAGGCTGTGCTTGAGTTACCTTCTGGGCCATGTTGGTTCCTGAAATAAAGTGAACAGAGTCAGATTGACCTTTTCTTTATAATCAAGGCATTTAAAAGATGAAGGGACCATGATTTTCCTTATTTGCAATAACTAGTACATGTCTGGGACAAGCAGAAAAGGTCAGATAAGATGATGTTAAGCGAAATAAACCCCAAGATAGGGATACAAGTGGATTTTTTTCTTTCTTGTTATTGTTTCTAACATATTTATAATGTACCATGTGATTATTTTGTTCCTTTGTATGTCCCTCCCCCATGTATAACCCTTGTTTTCACTGTATTTGATGTTGGTATAATTAGGGGAGGGGAAGGGAAAAAACAAATTGTTTAAGTAGGGATACAGTTGACCCGAAACAACAATGAGATGTACAAGATGCTATGTTGAAAAACGAACTTTACAATTCAGGCGGGAGTGGGGGAAGGGGAGGAAGAACAGAGTGTAGTTGAGGAGGTGGGAGGGAAGGATGGTAGGGGAAAAACAAAGGACGAGGCAACAACACTTGATAAGAAATAGACTCATTACCATGTTCATGTAATTGTAACCCATCTGTACAGTATTTTCACAATAAAAAATTAATTAAAAATGGTGAAGGGACTTAGGACTCAGCTCTGAATGCCTCCTATTAAGCCTTATTAGAGAATGAAGCTGGGCTGGGAAGGTGGCTCAGTGGTAGAGTGCTTACCTTGCATACATGAGATCCAGGGTTCAATTCCTCAGCACCACATAAGCAGAAAAAGCTGACAGTGATGCAAGGGCTCACCTGGTAGAGTGCTAGCCTTGCAGGCCCTGAGTGCAGGCCCTATGACTGAAATAAATAAATAAATAAATAAATAAATAAATAAATAAATAAATAAATAAATAAATAAATAAATAAAACAAAGCTCCTCTCCTCATCACTTTCATGACTGAGAACAGCCTGAGCCCTGAGTTTGTGGACATC
>NW_027203408.1:0-79878 GCF_024711535.1 Dipodomys merriami | reverse complement strand
CCTACATAGTGACCATCAAAGAAAGAGTAAACAGATACCCAAATCTACATGCTGCCAGCATGTATGATTTTTTTTGTATACTAGATACTGAAATAAATATTATATGCCTGGAAAGGTAAATGCCTTTTATGGCTCTTTTACTAGATAATTAATATGAGCAGTTGGGTAAAATAAGCATTGAGCTTATTGAAATTTTATTGCTATAGTTACCCCCAAATGAAGCATCAACTTAAAATTCCTCCAGTATCACTTATTCCTTAGTTTGGAGGTTAGTATGCTGGTAGGGGTTGTTTTTTCCTCAATAATTCTTCATTCTTAGATTTAACATGCTTTAGTGGAGGTAAGGTCTCTCTGTTTATTATTCATTTTTTGTTTACCTGTAGTGTTATTATTAATATATTGCCATTTTTGTGGCTTAGTTTATCATAAGGAGCCCTTTACTCTGATATTTGAGATATGTGTTATCCCCCAGTGATCTTATATATCTTCCTCACTTATAGCCAAATTACTAATCTTATCAAGAAGTCTTGTAAGGGGTCATTTTCCTTCCCCAACAGTAGTATAGTTATATTGGTTTGTCCCAGAAAAAAATTCTGCTACCTGTTGTTGGTAGAAATGTAAACTACTACAGCCACTCTGAAAGATGGCTTGAAGGTTCCTCAAAAAATGAAATATATAAATTTCCTATACCTAGCTATACCACTCTTAAGCATCTACACAAATCATTATAAATCAGGACACAAAAAAAAAAACACTTGCACATCCGTGTTTATTGCTGCACTATTTACAATATCCAAGTTATGGAATCAGTCCAAAAGCCCTATAACAGATAAATGGATCAATAAAATGGATCTATACACAATGGAATTTTTCTCAGCCATTAAAAAGAATATGATTATGTCATTTGCAGGGAAATGGATGGACCTAAAACAAATCATGCTAAGTGAAATAAGCCAAGCTGTGAGAGACAAATGGCTCATGTTTTCTTTCATACATGGAAGCTAGATCTAAAATATAATATGATATGATAATTTGTACAAGAATCTAGGAATTCACAAAGTCAGAGTAAAGGAGGGTATGCTTACAGGGGGGGAGTCAAAGGTATAAATTCTCTGAACCTTTAAAATATTATGTATCAAAATGAATTCCAGGAAATGAAGGAGGTTTTGTTATTACTGTTTTTGTTGATATTGATGGTAGTGTTTTTTTGCTTTAGGGTATCTTAGGGGAGTCAAATGAGAATTCAAGGAGAGAGAAGAAAGGTGAACAAACACAAGCATGCTATGCAGTATACATTATGTGGAAAATGAAGTATGTACCTTGTGGGCAGGGACAAGAGAGAAAAATGGGGTAAACAAAGGAAGAGGGAACATTGTCTCCACAAAAGAAAGGTACTCTTTACCTGACTTATCAAAATGTAGTATCACTGAACAACACCTTAATAATAATAAAGTTTACTTAAAATTTTTCTGCATCCCATAATCAAAACAATATTTTTGTTTTTTTTCTTAGCCCTTTCCTAAACTACAATATGTTTTACTTTTGTCCTAGAGATGACAGCTTGTTTTTCTTCCTGAAAAACTTTCTGTCATATGGGTATCCAAAATCCCAGACAGAATTCATTTTCCAGAACTGCACTACCTGGGGTTTTGAGAACTCTGATGTCTACCCAAACTTTCTCATAAGTAACCACTGAAGGCATGTCTGAAGAGACTGTCCTCATTGGAACAAAATCCTCTTTTGTCTGTGGTCCTCAAAAGCTCTATATATCCATTCTAGACCATATTTGGCTTTTAAAAATTGATATAGAGTTTTTGCTGAATTCTTCTTGCCCTTTTGAATGGTGACAGGCATCTCTTTCTCCCATGTTCTACCAAAGGTAAGCAGGATTCATGCCCCAACCCTTGTAGGGATCTGTTTTCTTTAGACTTCAGACTGTTGGATTGACCTGAAACCTCTTTTCTGGTAAAATCAAATTTTCTTCTTGTTAGAATGAGAGCAACACTTTCTAGTTTTCTGCATATTTAGCAGAAATTGGGCTTTTAAGAAACTATTCTTTGTGATTCATTCTGATTTAGTGTTTTCTTACATTTATCTCGTCTTTCTTATATTTGCATTGTTTTCCTTTTCTTGTTTAACAGTTTAATAGACATGTATTCACATGTACTTACATGTATTTACATAATAGGTCTTATTCTTTTAGTGCACTGGTTTCCAAAAGAAGGGTGGCACTCCCCAAAATAGTGATCTAAAATTTTTCACTCCTAAGCCCAGCACTGGTGGAGCACATCTGTAATCCTTGCTACTCAGGAGGCTGAGATCTGTGTATCCAGTTCAAAGCCAGCCTGGGCAGGAAAGTCTGAGACTTTTTTTAATTTACAAAATATTCATTTTACAAAATATTCATTTACAAAATATTCATTTCTGTAATTGAATCCATGTATATAAGACCTTACATATTTAATAAAGTGGGATATTTAAAGTTGTGTGTATGTGATAAAGATTTCATTATGTAAAGCTGTCTTTCTCATTACAGAAACTATTATTTACCATTAACTTTTTTGTATACTCAAAAACAGTATTTCAAACCAATGTGGAAAACAGTATGACAGTTTCTTTAAAAAGTTAAAAATAGAATGACCATAGTTTTAGCAATCTCAATTCTGGATGCATATGCAGACAAATTGAAAGGAATATTTTAAAGAGAAATTTTTGCATTCATATCAGTAGCAGCATTAATAAATGAAATATTGTAATTACATATCATGGAAGCATCCAACATTTAAAGAAAAGGGAAGCAAGTAAAGACTATAGTTGTCTTATAACACGTATTTATTCATATAAAAATAGTTCAAAAATTTTTAATAAATGTTGAATTTTACAGACTGCAATTATTTAATTTTTGTTCAGAATTTATCAATGTGCATATTTTGAAAATAACTTTTGTAATTACCAGTGCATCTGAATGTCAAGGTATCATTCATCTGTCAGTCTATTTTCACAGCTTTAGCACTCAGTTATTCCATATAAACATAGAATATCCATTTCACTATGTCATCTAGGGTTGTATGTGAAAATTAACATCTTAAAATAATTCTATGTTTTGAAAATCATAGATTTGGACATGGTAGGCTATGGAGTTTAAAATAGCATGACTAATACCTCCCCCTTAATTCCCCAGCACAATTGTGTTTCATTAAAAAAAAAAGCTGTCAACTTTACCAATCCTGCATGCTACTAATATAAAACTGCTGATATCTTTAGAGTGTGGATTAAGTCATTCTATATTTCCAGAACTGATGAAGGTGTATCATTGTGTTTTTGTTACTGCTTTTTTGCTGGTGACTGGGCTGTTCCCATGGAGAGGGAGGGTGGTACACTGTCTTCTTTTACTTACACAGAGGTCTCCATATTCATCAATACCAGCGCCTTGACTCAAAATTATTTCATCCTAGACTCCTCTCCAAACAACCCAAGAAGTCAGGTAATAGAAGCCTGGACCAATTTCCTATGAACAGAGGAAAGATAAAGTGATGGAAACAAGAGACTTAAACAGGCTTTTCTAAAAAACAGAACTGAAAATTGGCATCATTTCTTTATTCATCACAAATCCATTTTTTAGGTGTAGCTTGTTACTGAAAATAAAGCTCCATTCAAACACGATGGAAAAAATTCTGGGGAGCCAGATGATCTTTTATTTATAAAATTCGATCAATTCAGGATATTATACAAGTTTTAAACAAACAGAGGCCATAAAGTATACTGAATTCCAACTGGAAAAGAAAGTATTTTTAAAATGTCAATACTTATATACTCAATAAGTCAATGAATATCTTGACTTTAAACAGCTATAAGAGAATCATTGGCTTTTTTTCATAGTTAAGAGTGTTTCCTTTTCTCTTCAAGAGACAGGGTAAGAGACAAATAACTGTATCATGTTCACTAAGATGAAGAAATGAAAAGAGAAAAGTGACACATGGGTTTACTACCTTCAGACATGTGTTTATGACATTTGACATGTCACTACTCAGAATTCTCAGAGCTATAGAAAACTTTTCCTTTTCACTATGGAACATGTTTATCTAAAGAAACAAATGATAGTGAAAGGAGGAACAGAGAAAGGAAAAGAGGGAAAAAAAGAAGGAAGGAGAGGGAGGAAGAAGAAGAGAGGAAAAGAGGGAGGAAAGAAGGAAAGGAGATGGAGGGTGAGAGATAGGGGACAATGGAAGGAGAGAGGATGGGTACAGGCAAGAGAGAGGAAGACTACAGACAATAAAATTCGAGTTTTGCTAAAAATCCTTAACCCAAGTTTGGGGATTTCCCTGTTATTTGTTTGTTTGTTTGTTTTGCTTTGTCTACTAGTCCGATACTCAAACACAGGTGCTCATGCTCACTTGACTTGTTTGCTAAACTGTCACTATTTTTTGTGTCAGTTGTGGGGCTTGAACTCTGGCCTTGGGCACTATCCCTGCGCTCTTCAGCTCAAGGCGAGCACTCTACCGCTTAAGCCACAGCACCACTCCCAGTTCTCTAGTGGTTTATTGGGGATAAAAGTCTCACAGATTTTTCTGCCCAGGCTGGCTTTGAGCCATGATCCTCAGATCTCAGCCTCCTCAGTAGCTAGGATTACAGGTGTGAGCCACCGGTGCCCAGCTCAAGCTGACAGAATTCTACCAGAATTCCAACCCTGGTTTTTGCTTGTTACTTTGGAGACAGTTTCTCACACACTTTCTGCCTGGGCTGGCTATGAATCTTCATCTTTCAGACCTCAGCCTTAATTAAATCAAGTAAGTCACTGATACTGGAATCCAAAGTGTTTGACACAGAGGTGGAGCAAGAAAGCCTGAGTAAGATTCTCAGATAATCCTTAGGCATAGTGGCTTTTCACATGCCAAGTTACAGTGCATGAACTAAGGAATTTAAGTCCCAGTTTTTAAGATGACACAATAAACACACTCAGGCACGAAAAGAGTTGCTTATTTCATTTCTTTCCCACTACCAAGTTGCTCAGCATGTTTGAAGGAAAGAATGAGAATTAAGTCCAGGACTTAGACTTGAAATCTAGAAGCCCTGTGTTTGGCCCCCACAGTGAGGAGGGGGAGGGAAAGTGGGGGAAATAGTAGCAACTGAAGAGCTGTACACAAGTTAGAGCCCAGACAAGATCTGACCAGCTCTGGTATGGGGCAGAGAGACTTGTGCAGCAAGACAGACCCAAATTTCAAATATAAGAATCCTAGCTTTGGAGTGGCCTATGGAATATCTGTACATACTACTCAAGAGTGTGAGACAAAAGTGTGACCCAGTTTAGCACAAGCCCTGGGGTCTAATAGAATACTGCCATCATTTGTACTAAATCTTGGCCAGCTCAGCTCTCATCAGCCTAACAATAGTGCTGTAGAATTCCATAACATTTGGTAGAGACCTGTGTTTGAAAAGGATAAATTCACCTTTCAGCCTATATCACTACTGGCCTGAAAGTGGGGTTCTGTATCTACTTAGGCAGTCCGGGTTTTGAACTATGAGATTTAGTCATGACTCACATTATCATCAGGGTGGGGTTGGGAGGGATGGTCTTCCTTTACCAATACTACCTCACCCTGAGCAGCATAGTTAAAGACCCCTTTCACTGGAGGTAGGACAAGGTGGTAAACCAAGACCTTGCCTTGGAATCTAGTACTGGGCTGGTAAAACTTCACACTGGAGAAGTCTTAATATCCCCATCCACAAGCCTGCCTGTGGACAGAGCCTCTGAAGCAGCTCCCAAACAAGGGGAAGCCATGGTCCAAGTCTATCCAACTTCTGCTCCAGCTAGGACCACCAAAGGCTGGTTGCAGTGGTCTTGAGCCACAAGTCTACCTCAAGTATAAGCAAACCATACAAGTGTGACCCTTGTTCTAGTATGCTAGTGTGCTATTCTTGGTGGGCTGTGGGCTCAGAGTATGACATTGCACGGGGACTTTGGGGACCACAGGTATATGCTAAGTCTGGCCCAACCATGATGATTATGCCCAGAGCTGGACAGAAACGTTCAGTGTCTGACCACAGGCTGATAAATGTGCATCAAAGTTCTGGGTCTTCCCTGTTCCCTGAGAGAGGCTTGTAGGGCCGATTACTCTCTGTCTGAGGGTAGTCTCTAAAGAATAGAGTAGTTTTTATAGTCTCTAATTTCCTGGACACTATACCTATGGACATGAGACATGCACAAATACAAATACAAATATCAAAGTCTATCCCAAGCTCTCATAGGTAAAATATACAGAGAAAATTCTCAAGGCTGAAGAACACAACAGGAAAACAACTTATCCTCATATCTCAGCTTCCTGAGTAGATAGGATTATAGGCACAAATCAGAGTGTAGGGCATCCCAGGCAAGAAAGTCCAAGAGACTTTGTCTATGATTAACCACCAAAAAGCCAGAAGTGGAGCCGTGGCTCAAGTGATAGAGCACTAGCCTTGAGCAAAAAAGGTTAGTAATTGCGCCCACACCCTGAGTTTAAACCCCAAGACTAGTATTGTAAAAGCAAAAAGGAATACAAAATACACAAATAACACATGGGAATGATTCAGTTCTTCTGATAGCAGACTTTCAATTGAAGCCATGCAGCTCAGGACAGTGCATAAGATTTTCATAGCACTGAAGGGGAAAAAAAACCCTTTTATTCAAGCATATTATACCCAAAAATATCTGTGACTCTATCAAAAAGCTTAGAAAATGTAACTTCATCAGTCCTGGCCCCTAAGAAATGGTAAAAGAAATTATACAAACAGAAAGAAAGACCAATGAATAATAAAAATGCACAGGAAATATAAAACTCACATTTATGATCCTAGCTATTCAAGAGCTGTGATCTGAGTTCAGAGCCAACCCAGGCAGAAAATTCACAAGACTTTTATCTACAATTAACTTCAGAAATGGAGGAGTGGCTCAAGTGGTAGAGTGCCCCCCATAAGCAAAAAAAGCCAAAGGAGAGTTCAAGGCTCTGAGTTCAATAAACAACAACAAATAAAGAAATCTCACTTGTAAAAGTAATTATACAAATTCAGAGCACTCTAATATTTTTAGTATTATAAAATTAATATATAAATTGCTCATATCTTTAGTATACAGACAACAAAAATAACTATATTTGTGTATCAGGTAATAGAAAATATAGAAAAATGTAGAATAAGATTTCAAAAATTCAAAATGTGGGCTAAAAATGTAACTCAACTGGTAGCACACTTGTCTTGGAAGTTCAAACACCAGCATGATCAGAAGTCAATGCGGGATATACTATCAACCAACCACTAGTAGCATATTTTCTTATTAATATATTTTCTCTTGTTCTTTTTAAACTATGTTTTGCTTTGTTTTGTTGTAGTTGGACTTGAATTCTGTGCCTAGTGCTCTACCACTTGGAGCCACAACTCCACTTCCAATTTTCTGATGGTTAATTGGAGATAAGAGCATCAAGGACTTTCCTTCCTGGGCTTTGCTTTGAACCATGATCCTCAGATCTCAGCTTCCTAAGTAACTAGGATTACAGGTATGAGCCACCAGCGTCGAGCTTCTCTTGTTCTTTTGTTCACTTGTTTCTATTCTTATCTCAACATAATTGTGCTAAGTTCCCATCCTCTCAAAATACTGTATTATAATTTTAAAAATGATTTATAAGCGTTCTGGTAACCACAATGTAAAAATCTAGCACACTATCTAAAACTAAGTAAAGACTCAAACACATTTTAGAGTACTTCATGTAACCTGCAATGGAAACTGTGGAAGAGGGAGAAAGGAACCACAAAGCTGGGAAAGAAATTACATAATGACAACAGTAAGATTT
The DNA here is from genome assembly GCF_024711535.1 of Dipodomys merriami. Classification (NCBI taxonomy): domain Eukaryota; kingdom Metazoa; phylum Chordata; class Mammalia; order Rodentia; family Heteromyidae; genus Dipodomys; species Dipodomys merriami. Next base: position 72,058 of record NW_027203408.1, on the reverse strand, counting down.
TATCTATCAAGAAATACCTTGAATGTAAATGGATTAAATTCTCTGATTCAAAGTTCAAAGCATTGAGTGGTTCAAAAGATTTTTAAGAAAAGACACAATCATATGTTGCTCACAAGAATCTCATGGAATAAAACATTCCATGCAAACAGGAACCAAATGAAACTAGGGGTCAACATCCTAATATCAAATCAAATAGAAGCAAAATAAAAACAGTAAAAAGAAACAAGTAAGGTCATTATATAAAATGACAAACAGGTCAATTCAGCAAGAGGAAGTAATTCTGAGTATATATGCACCATTGTTTGAGCATTAAAAACCTAAAACAAGCATTAATAGGACTAAATGGAGTGAAAATTCCTAGCACCATGGTATATAGGGGCCTTAACATCTCACTTTCAAACATGTACAGATGATGTGCAGACAGAAAATCAACAAAAATGTTAGTTAAATCATATCCTTGACCAAAAGGACCTAACAGTGTTTAAACAATTTCATTCAAAGCTGAGTGGAAAGAAAACTGGTGTGTCAGAAATACTTCCCTCTCAACTTTCTTGTAGTACTATCTACAATAATGAACAAATGAAACAACAGATGATTGAATAAAGAACTCTTGAACTTTGTCATTCCTCTATGTTCAATTCCTCTCCTTGGATCAGTTTCCACATCCTTTACTTCCATTTACTTCCAGTAACATTCTATGGTGCTGCTCCAGATAAAACGAATCTTTTTTGGCTTCATTGAAATAGCACAAGGACACCTTTGGATATGAGCTAACACATGTTTCAGAGACAAGTCAGTAAAGAGAAAATATGAAAGTTAAATGGCTTATAAATTATCCATGAGTACATTGAGTTCAAACTTCTTTTTTTATTGTGAAAATACTGTACAGAGGGGTTACAATTACATGAGCAAGATAGTGAGTACATTTCTTATCAAGCATTGTAGTGAGTTCAAACGTCTTAAGTGCTCTGTAAATTAAGGTGAATTTGAAATAGGAAGAAGATTCTCAGATCATTTTGGTTGTGAGTGTATGAGCTGTACATTAATTTCCCAAGTGTACAGGAGTTAACAAAAGTAAGAGAAACAATAGCAATAATAGGAAACAGAGAAGTTCTGTGTTTTAGTATAAGGGTTCAATGCAATATAGAAGACTTTAGAAATAAGACAACATTGAAACAATAAAGCCAAGTCCAGTATGTAGATTTATGGGAGTGATATAGAGAAAGCACTACTACTAAGTGGAACATGAAGCATGAGGCCACTCCCTTTCTAAGTCATGCTTGCTACTAAGTGGAACATGAAGCATGAGGCCACTCCCTTTCTATATCATGCTTGCTAATCAGGAAAATTTGAAAAAAGTAAAATGGAAGAATGATTATGTTTCCAATGCACGTCAGATATAAGAGCATGGACTTAACTGGAAAAAAGAGTCCATCTTGAGAGAACATGCATTATACTAGCAATGAACCTGGTGGCTAAGATCACATTTCTTTTTCTTTCCTTTTCTTATATTCTTTTTTGTTGTTGTTGGTCCTGGCACTTGAACTCTGGGACTGGGCGCTGTCCTTCTGCTATTCAGCTGAAGACTAGAGCTCTACTACTTGAACCACAGTGCCTCTTCCAGTTTTCTGGTAGTTATTGGAGAAAAGAGTCTCCAGGACTTTCCTACCCAGGCTGGCTTTAAACCCCAATCCTCAGATCTCACCACTACTCAGCTTACGATCACATTTCTAACAGTATACACCCAGGATATGTAATGTGTATGTTCATCTATCTTTATATGAATTCTTGAGTTAAAAATCTGGGCTACAGGTTAGACTTTACACTCACAAAAATGTTTGTAGTGTAAAAGTTGATACTCCTGGAAAAATAAAATCTAAAAATGTAAATGAGTCTGGGAAGTTCAGTTTGCATCCAGCCTGGGAAGAACAGGCTTTGTGACACTATGTATAATTAAACAGCCAAAAGATGGAATACCAATCATGAGCAAATTGCTGAAGAATAAGAGCTTGAGGATTTTGCATACATACATACATACAAACATACACATACACACAGAGGCACTTATATGTGCACTCACAAATACACAAATGAAACAACTCTCAGAATATGTAGAAAAGTTAGAAAACAATAGAAAATATGTTCTGAGTAAGACTAGAATCAAGTGACAATTTGTAATATTAGAAAGCCCACAAGTGAAATTTCTTCAAAAAAGTTGAGAATACTACATAGGTAGGGACCGGAGATAGTAAGAGAGTCAAGTAATCATTATTAACAGGATCGAGTCCATGGAGGAAGGAATCAGAGACCCCTGCAGGTGCATCTGAAAATGTTCATATCCTTGTCAAATGCTAGAACATCTTTGAAAATAGTACATAAACAGTCTGAGCAGTCAGTCTAGTGGATAAGATCATAAGAGGAGTTCAAAATTGCTAGTCTGTTTCTAGATTAAATAAACCAACAAACTATGGCAAGGCAATGTGATACAAGCCTGGAATTCTAGCACTCTGACTAAGACAGGAGATTAGAGAGTAGAATTACATAGTGATACCTTCCCTGGATCAGGTAGTATAATTTCATCTCAATAAAACAATCCAAACAATTAGAAAGGAATACACAGTTGGAAGATTGGGCTAATTTTGTCACTAGGTTTTAAGAAGTCAAGTTTCCTATTGAAATGCAACTCATACGTAATCCTGACTTGTGTTTTAAATGCTCTCTTCATTATAGAACATTCCCAGATGCAAAATGGCTCATGATTTCTATCTAAAAATTTGCAAAAGTAAGTAATCCAGCATCATTCTGTTGGATTCCAACAGAATGATGAAGGATTACAAAAGCTTAAGCCTGGAGAAAAAGCAAAGATTGTCTAATGTAGGACTTTGTAGACCTTGCTAAATTAGAATTTAGATTTTAAATAAATATTTTGGTTTTGTTTGTAATTTAATAGTCTATAAGATTCTACAAAATTATTTTTAAGTAGAGGGTTTAATTTAAATGATTCTGGTATTCTATTTTCCTAGAATATACATTCAAGAGAGTTATAATTAGAACTTAGTTAATAGATAATTCCCAACATTTCATGTACAACATGATAATGTGAATAATCTAGACAGAGTTGCCAACAAATGGATGACATTAATTTACAAATTTAGAAAAAGAGCAATGTTTTGAGGGTTTGGTATAATATGGTATGAAGAGAGTAATTGTGTGACATCTTCTTTCTTCTACCTATATGAAACACAGTAAGCAATTTCCTTAATTATGTGCCTCTCTATACATTGAGAAAAATGCTAGGTTTGGGGTTTGTTTTCATTTTTGTTTTTGTTTTATTGGTTTGTCCTAGAGCTTGAACTCTGGGCCTGGACACTCTCTGAGCCTGGTTATGCTCAAGGCTTGTTCCCCACCACTTCAACCTCAGTGGCACTTGTGCCTGTTTTTTTCTGAGAAGTATTGAAGATAAGATTCTAAGAAACATTCCTGCCTGGGTGGGCTTTGTTCCATAATTTTCTGATCTTAGCATCCTGAATATTTATGATAGTTTTAAAAGTATAAATATACATAATATTTGCAAGTTCTATTCTCAAGAATACCACTGGGGGAAAAATGATGCAACTCAGTTTGTTGTGGTCTTCTTTCCAGAACAAGGAGGGCATCACATTAGCAGAGGTAGAGTATTTTTTCACAATAGAGATAAGCTATTCATGATGTGAATTAAGTAACTTTAAGGTGCACCTTACAAATTGGAAACTGTTGGGATAGGATGACTTTATGGCATAAATCTTGGGATTGATGGTCATAGAAATAATAGCTTACTCTGATAAAAATTGTTACTCTTGAAGAATTAATTATTACAGATGTTTCATAGTTTTATCCTGTACCAGAATATGGCTATTTTTCTGTTGACTTCTCAATCTATAACAGCCCATTGGAAAGTGCATCTATTGCAGAATTTCATAACATGAAAACAGGTACTGTTTTGAATCTCTCAGGTATGGAATGTTGAGAATTTAAAAATGAGTAGTTATTAGTCATATGAACATATACTCGGTCCTCTTAACAACTTATTTACCTTTAAAAGTTATGTGTTTCCATAGAATTAAACTGTTTTCGGTTTTAGTATAAAAAAGTACTAAATTTATTCTTTTTTCAAAATATTGGCAAATTCATTGTGAAAATATTGTCTAGAGGATAAAATTCAAGTTGATGACCCTCTGATAAAGAAGGGGTAATTAATTCAAATTAGATGCCAAAAAGTATTGCTTTATAAAAAGTTTATACATAAAGAATAATATTTACTATATCAATACAGTGAAATTATATTTTTTATGCAGCTCATTATTTAATCTTATTGTAAAAGTGATGTACAGTGGGGTTACAGTAATTGTAAGGTAGTGAATACATAACTTTTCAAACTTTTTACCATTCCTCATTTTTCTCACAGTTTTCCTTCACCCCTTCATACCTCCCAAGTTTTAATGCACATTTCCAACATATTGTCTTGTGAGTATTGCTATTGCATTGGTTTTTACTTTGTCCTTTGTCTCACCATTTTGTTGTTCCTCTTCCCTTTCCTAATTATGGTAAATGTATACACAATACAAAGTCAAATACAGCAGGGATAAACCATAGGGGAAAACCCAAAGAAAACAGAAATCACATAGTACATCAAAAACAACAACCACAAATGAAAAAAATCGGTTTCCCTATGTAGGCTTTCATGCAAAGAAATCCATGGTAACTTAGTAGAGTGGGAGCAATGTGGCTAAAGATAGCTCTTTTTCACATTAAACAACACGAAACAAACAAACCTCAGAAACCTTGCTGTAAATCCTGTAGGTTCCCTTGAGAATTGTCCTTATCCACGAAATATACTCTCACTGTGTGAAACAAGGTTGTAGTGGAATTTAAATTCAAATTTCTTTAAAAAAAGACTTCAAAATTTGTGAATTAACCTTTAATTACCAGTCATTCTCTGAAAAAGATAATTTGGGTCAAAATATTTAGGGAGAAAGTGATCTCCACAATGAAAGAAGGTATTGGATTTACACTTTTGTGTTTGTAACACTTTCCACAATGTCTTTGCCTGTGAAGCAGTGAAACTGAGAAAAACAATCTAACTGGATACTTCAAACCAATGATTTCACATTTCTTTTATTTTTTTTATTTTATTTGAGAACATACTGTACAGAGGGGTTACAATTACATGGGCAGGATAATGCATACATTTCTTACCAAGCATTGCAGCCTCCTCCTTTGTTTACCCTTCACCTCCCTTCCCAGCCTCCCCCCTCCCCTCCCCCCTCCCCCCCACCCAATCATACCCCCCTACCCCCCCCACACCGACATTGTAAAGCTGGTTTTGACATGACATTTTGTACTTCTCATTGTTGCAACAGGTCCACCTGAATCCTTAAACGACTTGTTTGTCCCCATCTCCTCCACATGTTATACTGACATCAAATATAGTGAAAGCGGGGGTTACACTGTGGGGGAGGGACATACACAGCAACAAAGAAATAATCTTATAAATGCGTTAGAAACACATGCATGAAAGAAACGAAAACATTAAAATACATATTTAAGGGTTCATTTTCCTAACATCACATTATCTGACCTTTTCCGCTTGACTCATACCTATACTAGATATTGCAAATAAGGGAAACCATGGGACCTATGTTTCTTTGGGCCTGGCTTACTTCACTTAATATAATTTTTTCCAAACCTTTCTATTTCCTAATTTCTAAGTGGCTCACAAAACATAATATCCTTAAAAACGTAATATAGTGAAGATTTCTCTTATTATGTACGCCAAAAATTTTGGGTTCAGAAAAGAAATGAGTAAATGGAAGCTTAACTAGAAGCCCTAGATAAGCGTATTGGCTTCAGCAGTGGAGGGAGGCCAAAACTTTTCAGTATACATTTTGTTAATATTTTTGCTACCTAAAGTGATTTTACGGAGCCTATTTGGCTCACTACTATGCAGAATAGATTGAATGAAGACATGAAAAAAATTCCACATCGAAATGAGGCAACATAAAAGAGTTTAAAAAGAGAAATCATGAAGATACAGCAGTGGCGGAGACTGTATAGTCCTTCAGCTTCGCTACACTTGAAGCCATAAGCTGTGATTAATTGGAAATCAGGCAAGAGCTAAGAGAAGGACATAGAAGTAGGACATAGAAGCATTGTCCTTTTGTAACAGACACTTTCTTCCAAGGTATGGGTGATTTAATTCTATTCTCCTCCATACATCTTGTTGAGCAAATGCAAAACCAAGAGAAATATAATCTATTGAAGTAATTTTGCAAAGAATAACTTCCCTGTTCCTGATATGGTATCTAAAGAAAGTCTTAAGAGAGAAGATAAAAGTGCAGTATTTCTCGGTTTCCTCTAAGCATCTTGTTAGCAAAATATATCTTTGAGATTAGAATTGATTGAACCAAAAAGGAATGGAGCACTTACTTTTCTGGGCACTTTAGACAGAAGACTTTCAAGGTAAAAGCAAACAGAAAAAAAGTATAGCCAAATATTTGTGATCACACTTTCTTGGGCTTGTTTCCTGGAGACAAAATTTTATATTAGATTTGTCCTCATTAACATAGATGTTGTTTCATGGCAACCATATGCAAGAGGGAAGTTTAATGGACTCGCTTGGACATGTAAACAGCATGATAGAAAAAAATGGTAAATAATATGTAGTGAATTACTTTGACCAATTACTTTGCCAGAACAAAGAAGGAAATACATAATTCAAAATTAATTGACTTAAAAGTATGAAGAAAGAGTAGTGAAGTGAGATGGGAGAAAACAGAGGATTGTTTTCTCTCCAGTGGAGTAATGGGTTCTTGATCTTGTTTCTTCCATGCTATCTTCACAAGCTATCAAGTGTGTCTCAGGACTGGAGTATCCAGTTCAGACAAAGAGAACTCACAGAAGAAAGATAATATTTTCAGCAGGTGTAGGTGATTTATAACCTTAGACAATCTATTTAAACCTGTTCAAAATTCTCCTCTACCCCAAACTTCCCTCTTTGAACAGTTTTGTTTGCTTTTCCCAAAACTGTTCTTCATTAACTGCTTAAAATTTTGAGAGGCCATATTCATACTTTCTAGAGATTGCTGTTTAGTTGTGATTTTTGTGTGTTTTTGTTTTTGTTGTGTTTTTTAACTGAATTTCAAAAGGTTGTGCAAGTGTGTTACAATTAAATATACCCATCTAATTGTCCAATACTCCTGGATCAGAGTGACTCCTTCTATCATTGTCAACCAACCCCTTTTGCAAGAATTATTTCAGATTTACCACTTCCTTTGTCATTTGTGTACATTTAATAGTCTAGCTGTACTTGCCTCTTGTTCCATTTTTCATTCATTCTATGTCTTGACTATTATTCCTCTCTGGTTTAAACTTCCTGATAGTCATTCTGTTAAACTGTTAATACTTTGAAAGGTTTATATACATTCCATGGAGTTTCAAACCTGCATATACTTGAATTGATGTCAGCTTATATTTCCATAATTTATACATCTGCAGTAACAATTTGGAAGACTGGAGACATGAAACACCTAGACATGATTTTATTCTCATCCATTTGGAAGATTAATCTTTAGTCAATAAGAAAGTTTAATAATGGCTTAGAATGTATTCCTAACTACCAATTTTTATAAATGGCTTTGTACAATGGTTTGTGATTATTTTATTTTACATGGGATAATATTTTCTACTAATTATAAGTTTTGGAAAAAGAAGAAAATTAAAATTTACTACTATAGAGGAATGTGATAGAAATAGAAGATGGATTTTATGACATATGTCTGAGGAGTACCAATATTCAAGATTTAAGTCATATTTCTTACTATGTTATACAGATAGGGAAAACATAAAACAACATATGATAAGGCAACTATTTGTGACTTTTTAAAAACTACCTTATTAAGTGATGAAATTAACTTTATTAGCTAATGTTTGGGTTTGAAATATGGAAAGCTGATCTCTTTAACACATTTCTGGAAGGCACCTACTGAGCAACACAAATGGTGGGTGGTACTATTTCTATGCTTTAATGAATGGGTGAACCTGTTTGACATTAGTGCTGGGAAAATAAATCAACTCTATTGTAACCTGTTCCCTACACTTGAAAAACTTGTAATGTCACTAAGTTTCATCTATTTGTCAAAAGTTATTTTGGCAAATGGGATTTTAAAAAGTTTATTTGAAAAGGAATACACTTTCCTTAAATATAGGTTATCATTGGTTTGAAAGTGACAACATTTTTATACCACAGAACCAAGTTGTACTGAATTACCAGTGTTTTGAAGCACTAAGAATCTTCTCAATTAATGTTTTTCTGAATTAAATTTGATCTCTATGTCAAGTTTTCCAGGACTTGGTAGACCAATTTAGGATCTTTCCTTCCAGGAACTATTTTTTTGGCCCACTTATGCTGGACTGAAATCTTTCATTAATTATTAGGGGAGGGGTATTAAAAATAGTTTATGACACTTTGTGATCTTGTTCACTGATATGTGCTAGTCATCTGTAAATTGAAAGTTTTAATTACAGTACTTTCTCTCAGATTTGGTGATCTCATCCTTCATTTTAAGTTGCCTTGCATTTCACAATTGCTTACTGCAAATTCCTGCATCTCAAGGAATTGGGGCCCTGAAATATAGGAAATGAGAAATTGAGATGGGTCTTCAATTAGTTTCTGTTGGCATGTTGCATGGGCCTAGGTGAGAAGTCTTGCCTCTGTTATCTCATGATGCAGATAACTGGGACCTGGGATCCTAGGACCCATGAGTCTTGCAGAAAAATAATATTTTTTAGACATCATATTTGGGCATAATCAGTAGGAATGCTTCAGAAATATGGAGAAAAACAGTTTGGGACCAGCAAGTTAAAACAATAAACAGAGCAGTAGAGTAAAATCCCTTATAGATTAGAGGAAAACAACATTGCTTTTTGCCATGTGAATTCAGAAGACCAAGAACACTTAGAAGGTATCACAAGTTTATACCGAAGACATTGCACTGATACTTTTTATATTCTAATATATATTCTAAACCTAATTATTTATATTCCAATTCTATTTATTGGAATAAATAAATTATCAACTAATTCTAGTATGTTTCACTGTGTGAAATATATAATCAGTACATATAAATGTAAAATATATAACTATATATAATATAATAAAAAGGCACATGTTTTGCATTGTTCTGTTGTGGTTAGGGTATCAAGGGCAACGGTGTTTTAAAGTATTATTCCATTATCTCTACTTTAGTGTTTGACAGAGTTATACCTAAAGCTTTACCATTTGTAGATTTATAGCCTGAAGGCAAGAGGAAACATTGTGATTAAAACATTACCAATTTAAGACCTGATAACGAGGAAAACATATGGACTTCTCCTGCAACTATGAAAATACTCGGTGTTAGAAAGGCAGTATTGTAAGTTCCTCCATGGTTGGATGGTATACATGCCAAGACATTAGGTAATCATGCATATGAACAATTTTTCACCTTTTCTTGGCATTAGCTACTTTTGAAATGGTAGGTATAACTAAGAATTAAAATTTGACAAAATACCTTCTAGTCTGAACAGTTCTGTCTGAACTGTTCATCTCTCTATGATCCCTAGTAACTAAGATTACGTTTGTTCCAGTAAGACAATATATGCTGTCAGGGTAAGATATTCTAGTTGGTCCGTTCCTACATGGAAGAAGGATAAAAGGTCAGGTAGACATTTGTGCCAGTAACACCTCATTTTGGAATATTTCAGTTGCAGAAGTTCAGAAGTAGCTCTTATGCCAGGCTTACTTTGAATCCATTAGCTCCACAAATCTAACTCAGTTGATAAATAAGTACTTGAAAAACCATCATCTTTGGACCTAGCTATAAATACTTGAAAGTACTGTCAAATCCCAAATGAAAAAGACTTAAAAAGTCATTGACAAAAAAATTTGCTCAAGAAAATGTGGTATATATACAAAATGGAATTCTATGCCTCTATCAGAAAGAATGATATTGCCCCATTTGTTAGGAAAGAGAAAGGCTTGGAAAAAATTATATTAAGTGAAGTAAGCCAGGCCCAAAGAACCATAGGTCCCATGGTTTCCCTTATTTGCAATATCTAGTATATGTCTGAGTCAAGCAGAAAAGGTCAGATAAGGTGATGTAAGGGAAATGAACCCTAAGATATGTATTTAAATGTTTTTTTTTCTTTCATGCGATTGCTTCTAACGCATTTATAAGATTATTTCTTTGTTGTTTTGTATGTCCCTCCCCCACAGTATCACCCCTGCTTTCACTGTATTTGATGTCGGTAAAATTTGTGGAGGGGAAAGGGAAAAACAAATCGTTTAAATAGGGATAGAGGTGGACATATTGCAACAATTAGATAAACAAGTCGTTATGTCGAAAAATGAACTTTACAACTTTGGTGCAGGGGGGTGTAGCGGGGAGGATTGGATGGGGGAGGATGGGAAGGGATGGAAAGGGAAAACAAAGGAGGAGGCTACAATGCTTGATAAGAAATGTACTCATTATATTTCCCATGTAATTGTAACCCTTCTGTACAATATTTTCACAATAAAAATTAAAAAAATTAAAAAATTAAAAAAACAAAACAAATTTTGCAAATGTGAGCAATCGACTGAACAATATCATTTTCCCCACTATTCTCAGAATTTTAGGGAAATAAGATCAATAGCATTGTTGGGAATAATAAGTTTTCCTTGTTACAAATAGGCACCCAAGGACATAAGCCTGTATAAAGATTGCATCATTAACTACTTAAATTTAGAGGATACTACATGTTTCAGCAGCACATATACCCAAATTATAACAATACAGAGATTAACATGGCACTTGCACAAGGAAGATATGAAAACTTGTGAAGTATTCCATATTTTTCCTTCTTCAGATGCAAAAAATGAAAAAGTGAAAAGTTAATTACAAAATTACAAGTGCAATAATCCACATAATTCATATAATTAAAAGTTAGTTTGACATCAGTGTATTAAGTCTTCAACTTAGAAAGGCCTTTACATAGCAAAACCTTTACAAAACTTTTGAAATTAGGCATCATTGTCATTTTATCCCAAAGAAATATAATACTATAAGGACCTAGGAAAAAAGGAATCTTAAACTGTTTCTATATGGAATGCAATCTGAGAGGACACAATAATGAACCTATATATTATAAAACAATGTCAAATTCAGAGTATATCTAGGAGAGAATGAAATAGATTATTGACATTATACAAACATAGAATATAGAATATTTTAAAAATATACTTTTTCAGACAAGCACCAGAAATACTTTAGTTTTTCTACTACTCATTTCAACAGATAAGTTAAAATTATTTCTGATTTAAAAAATAACAAATTCTGTAGAACTCATTATAGATGTATACAAAAACTCTTGAATACATTTTAACATCAAAGGCAGGCAATTCACTTGGAAGAATTAAATGGAATCTGTGAATTTTTACAGTAAGTTATTGCTGTTGCTGGGCATTGGAGGTTCACGCCTGTAATCCTAGCTACTCAGGAGGCTGAGATCTGAGGATTCGAATTCAAATCTAGCCTGGGCAGGAAAGTGCGTGAGACACTTATCTCCAATAAAGCACAAGAAAACTGGAAGTGGAGCTGTGGCTCAAGAGGTAGAGAGTTCGCCTTGAGCTGAAGAGCACAGGGAGAGTGCCCAGGCCCAGAGTTCAAGCCCCACGACGGACCAAAAAAAAAGACATTGCTGTTATTTGGATTGTGAAAATATTTTGTATGGACACAATGGATGGACTGGCATTTTTGAAATTTAAGAAACTTAGCCGAACCATTAGGACTTAGGAGAACAATTTGTACGATCTTCCACAACTTAAAAGAGTTAGTGATATATACTTATCCTTTTGGCAATATCAAATGCAGTTTCTTCCAAGTTGTTCTTCATGCCTGGTTTGACAGAATGGTTCAACAGAAAGAGTTCCAGCATATCTTCTCTGTCTCAGTTCTGAGCAGCAAGATGCAAGGGGGTCAAGAGGTCTTTAATTTGAAATAATGAAGGGGGAAGATGGCGGAGGAGAAGCTGGAATCTGAACAAGCTCTCGCATAGAAAGCAATTTTAGAGTTCCAGTGAACAGTCCTAAGCCAGAGAATCACACCAAGTGTGCCATCACAGGACAGAGAGTTAGACAAGAGAGGGGAAGCCAAGGCAAAAAGAAGCACCTGAGTGCTCACCAGCAGCCGCCGCAGCGACGGCAGCGGCAGGGTCAAAAGCAGCGGAGACCACAGCCGGGGGCCATACCTGAGCGCTCACACAGAGTCCGGGACGAAGGAGCCAGACGCAACGGGCGAGCAGATTCTACTCAACACCAGCAAGAACCAACAAAGAGCGGACATCTTCATCCTGCAGCTTGCAGACCAGAGACGACCCAGGATCCAAGACTCGGCATGAGTAGAAGCCCGACTTCCTCACTCCTTCTTAGGGATCAGAGGAGGGAAAGCCACCCCTCCCCCCCCAGCACCAGTGATCTCCATCTTGGATACCAACAAAGCTCGGAGGAGCTGCCAGCTCCAACCCAGGCCTTGGAATAAAACGAGTCATTTAGCAGGTCACAAGAACTTAACGGCAAAGTGACCTGCCAGACTCGGCTCCATCCAGGGAAAAGTCACCCAGCTCAGGCGCCAGCCATTGGAGTGGCTTCCCTCACTGGGTAACCAGAGCCAGAGGCTGCCCCTCCCTCTAGCAGCCTCAACAATCAATTGAAAAACAGAATCCCTGAGAACTGCTCCAGGCTGGGCTCTGGGAGATTTTTTTTTTTTTTGCACAAAACAGTCCCAGGAAAAAGCTACTGATTGTTGAAAGGCCTCAACTCTACCCAGAATTTAGCCTCACCACTGCATACCCCTCTTTTGTGATTCTCAAAGCAGATCACCCTCCTAGAAAACTAACCTGGGAGGGGGATCTCAAAATCTTGGGTAAAGCAGAGCATTTTTCTGCCTCTTCCAACAAACCGACTTAAGAAACCAATCAAGCCACAGGACCTCAAGCTGACCAGAGACTCCAACAAAAGGCTGGTTACAGACAAAAGGGAGATACAGGATTCTTCCCACCCCTCCCCCCCCCAAAAAAAAATCAAAGGACTTTTTTTTTTCTTTTTTCGTTTTTTCCTTTTTTTTCTTTCTTTTTTTCTTCTTCTTTTCTTTTTTATTGTTTGTTTTTTGTTTTTTGCTACCTTAAATATATATATATAATTTTTTTTCTCTTTTAAAACTTTTATTAATCTTTAATTTTTGCCTCTTCTGAAAAAATAATTGATTTCCAGTAACTTTTTTTTTGTTTTTTCTCCTCTTATAATTTTTATTTTAGGAATATGTAAATGAGCGTTTTCCTTTCTTTTCTTATCTTCTTTCTCTTTTTCTTTCTTTCTTAATTATCTTTTTGTTTTTTGTCTAGCTCTACTGAACTTCTGATCTTTTCTTCTCCCTTTCCCATCCTTAAAGTTTTTCACACCTCCTCTATGTCCCTCCCTTTCTCACAACATATTCACATTCCTCTCTAAATAGATGGTCTTTTAATCTCTACAATAACATTAATTTTTATGTTTCTATTTTTTTTCTGGTCTCTTTTCATTCCCCTATCCCTCTCTTCTTTTTCTCTCTCTCTCTACTTGCATCCTACCCAATCCATTTCCTGAATTGTGATTAGGACATAGTTAACTCTCCCTGTGCCTCCCCACACCAATCTATTCCTATTTTTCACCCACATCTCTCCCTAATCCTAATAATTTCTGGTTTTCCAAATTCTTTTCTGCGGTTCAAAGTCCTTTAAAATATAGTTGTTTGATGTTGAATAGATGTATCTGTGGAACTAGATTGTATCTGTAGACTATTGACTGTACAAATGCAAACTTTGGTTGATGGTTGCCTTAAGATAGTGTTCTAGCACAAAACTGGTACTATCTTCATCTCAAATGGGCAGAGTAAGCCAGAAAAACACAAGAAAAATGGCAAATCCGGGTATCTCAATTCCCAATCTTGATAATCAGGGGACAGATCAGATAATGAACAATCCAGAGGAGAGTTCCCAAATAGCTCTACAAACACTGGTGGCAAACATGATAAATGAGAAGCTTGACAACTTACAAAGGACTCTGTATGAGCGTGAGAGGGAGAGAGAGGAGGCATCCCAGAAGTTTATACAGGAATATCATAAGCGTGAGGAAGCTACTCAAAAACTGATACAGGATTTGCGTGAACAACTTGAGAATACTCAAAGAGAAAGGGAGGAATGGCGTGAGCAGGCTGAAACACGCAAAGAGAACTGCAGGAATCCCACGAACGTGAGGAAGCTAAACAAAGAGTAATACAGGAATTGAGAGACCAGGTAGAGAACACACAAAGATCACTAAAGGCATCCATAGAATCCATTAACAAAGAGCTGAAGGAAGTCAGGGAGACCACAAAGGGAATGCTGAATGGAACCCAACACAAGGAATGGGAGTCCAAAGAAACCATATCCAATCAACTAAGTGATTTGAGGACAAACACTGAACACCAAATTAAGGAAGTAAAGAAATTCATACAAGACCTAAAACAGAGCTTCAACAAAGAACTTGAAGCTATCAAAGCTGACCAATTAGAAGGAAAAGAGATTAAAAACAAAGTAGAGAGTCTTGACAGCAGGTTAGACCATGCAGAAGATCGAATCTCAGGGATTGAAGACAGCCTAGATATTATAGAGAAAGAACATACAACCATCCAAGACAAGTCCAAGAAATGTGATAGATCTATCCAAAACCTGGAAGACACCATCAGAAGGCCTAACTTAAGGATAATGGGTGTAGAGGAGCACCTACAAACAGAAGTTAATGGTCTAGGAAATTTGTTTAACAGGATCCTAGCAGAGAACTTCCCAAACATGCAAAAAGATAGGCCTATTCAGATACAAGAAGCCTTTAGAACCCCAAATAGACCAGACCAGAATAGGACATCCCACCGTCACATTATAATACACACAGGATCAACTCAGAACAAGGAAAAGATCCTTAAAGCTGTCAAGGAGAAAAGGGTAATCACCTATAAAGGGAAACCAATTAGAATCACCTCAGATTTCTCAGCAGAGACAATCAAAGCAAGAAGAGCCTGGAATGATGTATGCCATGCCCTAAAAACAAACAACTATCAACCAAGAATACTGTACCCAGCTAAAATCTCCTTTATAACTGAAGGCCAAATGAAAACCTTCCACAGCAAAGAAAACTTGAAACAATACATCTCCACCAAACCAGCCCTACAAAAGATTCTTAAAGATGTCCTACACATAGAAAACAAACAAGACCACAATAAAAGCCAACAACTGCACCCAAACTGAGAATCAAAGAACCATAGGAAGAACCCAGATTTCACAGCCCCCAAGAAGGTAGATAACATGGCAGGAACTCCCAAATACCTCTCAGTCCTATCTCTTAACGTTAACGGACTGAACTCTCCAATTAAGCGACATAGACTGTCTAGTTGGATTAAAAAACAAGACCCTTCTATCTGCTGCCTGCAGGAGTCACATCTTGCCCGTAAAAACAAACACATTTTCAATGTTAAAGGCTGGAACAAAATCTACCAAGCAAACGGCCCTCATAAACAGGCGGGAGTTGCAATCCTAATATCAGATAAAATAGACTTCAAATTAAAAATCGTGAGAAGAGATAAAGAAGGTTGCTACATACTAATTAAAGGATCTCTCTTTCAGGAGGATATTACAATTCTAAATATCTATTCGCCAAACAATGGAGCACCCAAATTTATCAAAGAAACACTACTTTCCCTCAAATCCCATATAGATCCAAAGACATTAATTGTTGGGGATTTTAACAAACCACTCTCCCCACTAGACAGATCAACTCGGCAAAAACTCAACAGAGAAACCGCAGATCTAAACAGCTGCATAGATCAACTAGACTTAACAGACATTTACCGAACATTTCACCCAGCAGCATCAGAATACACGTTCTTCTCAGCAGCACATGGAACGTTTTCTAAAATAGACCACATTCTAGGCCACAAAGCAAACTTGTCTAAATTCAGAAACATTGAAGTTATACCCTGCATTCTCTCTGATCACAAGGGAATAAAATTAGAACTCAACACCAAAAGCCACCAAAGAAAGTCCGGTATCACATGGAGGCTGAACAACACACTGCTGAATCAAGAGTGGGTCATGGAAGAGATTAGAAAGGAAATTCAAATGTTCATGCTATTCAACAAAAATGAACACACAAATTACCAGCTCCTCTGGGACACAGCAAAGGCAGTACTCAGAGGCAAGTTTATAGCTCTGAGCTCCTACATCAACAAATTGGAGAGATCTAAAACTAGCAATTGAATGACACATCTAAACCTCCTTGAAAAAGAGCAGCAAGGTAAACCCCAATCCAGTAGACGGAAAGAAATAATCAAAATTAAATCAGAATTAAATGAATTAGAATCCAAAAAAACTATAGAAAGAATCAACAAAACAAAGAGTTGTTTCTTTGAAAAACTTAACAAAATTGACAGACCCTTAGCAAATCTTATCAGAAAAAGAAGAGAACACACCCAAATTAATAAACTCAGAGATGAGAATGGAAACATCACCACAGAAACAACCAAGATTCAGAACATTATAAGGGAATACTTCTCAAAACTTTATGCTAATAACTTTGAGAACTTGACAGAAATGGACTTTTCCTAGCAAATATTGACATGCCAAAACTAAACCAAGATGAGTTAAACCAGCTTAACAGGCCTATATCAAGCATTGAAATAGAAACAGCAATAAGAGACCTCCCAGCTAAGAAAAGTCCAGGACCAGATGGTTTTACAGCGGAATTTAACAAGGCCTTCAAAGCAGAACTCACACCAATTCTCCTCCAACTCTTCAATGAAATTGAAAAAGAAAGCTCACTACCGAACACATTCTATGAAGCCATCATAACCCTCATCCCAAAACCAGGCAGGGACTCATCAAAGAAAGAATACTATAGACCCATTTCTTTGATGAACATCGATGCAAAACTTCTCAACAAAATTTTGGCAAATCGACTTCAACAATTCATCCAAAAAATCATACAACACGATCAAACAGGATTCATTTCAGGGATGCAAAGCTGGTTCAATATACGCAAATCAATTAATATTATTCATCACATCAACAGGAGCAAGAACAAGAACCACATGGTTATCTCAATAGACGCAGAAAAAGCATTCAACAAGATCCAACACCACTTTATGATGAAGGTTTTGGAAAAATTAGGAATCCATGGAACATTCCTCAATACAATAAAGGCTGTATATGACAAACCTACAGCCAGCATTATACTCAATGGTGAAAAACTAAAGCCATTTCCTCTTAACTCAGGAACAAGACAAGGATGCCCACTCTCTCCACTTCTCTTCAATCTAGTATTAGAATGCCTAGCTACAGCAATAAGACAAGATGCAGACATAAAGGGGATCCAAATAGGGAAAGAAGAAATAAAACTCTCCCTCTTTGCAGATGACATGATCTTGTATTTAAAGAATCCCATAGACTCCACTCCCAAATTACTCAAGCTGATTCAAAACTTTGACAAAGTAGCAGGTTATAAAATTAACCCCCCAAAATCAATGGCTTTTCTGTATGCCAACAATGAGAAAAGTGTGGCTAAAATTAGGAATGCAACTCCATTTGTAATAGCCCCACAAAAAATAAAATACCTAGGAATTAACTTAACTAAAGAAGTGAAGGACCTCTATGATGAAAACTTTAAAATCTTGAGAAAGGAAATCAACACAGAACTTAAAAAATGGCAAAACCTCCCATGCTCCTGGATTGGCAAGATTAACATCGTGAAAATGGCAATACTTCCCAAGGCTATCTACAAATTCAACGCGATACCTATCAAAATTCCACCCTCATTCTTCAAGGAAATAGAAGAGGCAATCCAAAAATTCATATGGAACAATAAAAGACCCCAAATAGCAAAAACACTTCTCAACGGAAAGAACACTGCTGGAGGAATATCAATACCAAATTTCAAACTCTACTATAAAGCCATAGTAATCAAAAGAGCTTGGTATTGGCATAAGAACAGACCTCAGGACCAATGGAATAGAATTGAAAACCCAGAAATGAACCTACAGACCTATAGCCATCTAATCTTCGATAAGGAAGCTAAAACAATAGAATGGAAGAAAGACAGCCTCTTCAGTAAATGGTGCTGGCAAAATTGGTTAACTACATGTAGAAAACTAAAGCTAGATCCTTATATATCACCCTGCACCAGAATCAACTCCAAATGGATCAAAGACCTTGAACTCAAAGCAGACACTCTGAAAACATTACAGGATGGAATAGGAGAAACCCTAGGTCTCCTTGGCTCAGGCCGAAATTTTCTGAATAGAGACCCGGAAACACAACAAATCAAAGAAAGGTTGGACAAATGGGATTGCATAAGGTTGCAGAGCTTCTGCAGGGCAAATGACATAGCTAGCAAGATCAATAGAAAGCCCACGGATTGGGAGAAGATCTTTACTAGCCATACAACGGACAAGGGTCTCATATCTAAAATATACTTGGAACTCAAAAAATTAAACCACCCAACAACAAATCCTCAAAGAAACAACTGCCCAATAAATAAGTGGGCGAAAGACTTAAAGAGAAGCTTCTCTGAAGAAGAAAGAAGGATGGCCATTAGACACATGAAGAAATGTTCAACATCCCTAGCCATAAAAGAAATGCAAATCAAAACAACATTGAGATATCACCTCACTCCAGTTAGAACAGCAAAAATCAAGAACTCTAACAACAACAGACGCTGGAGGGGATGTGGACAGAAAGGAACCTTACTTCATTGTTGGTGGGAATGTAAACTTGTTCAACCACTTTGGAAAGCAGTATGGAGGTTCCTCAAAAGACTTCACATAGATCTCCCCTATGATCCAGCAATCGCACTTTTGGGCATTTACCCAAATGTATACAAACAAGACCACACTAAAGCTACCAGCACAACTATGTTTATTGCAGCATTATTTACCATAGCTAAGATATGGAACCAACCCAGAAGCCCCTCAGTAGATGAATGGATCAAGAAAATGTGGTATATATACACAATGGAATTCTATGCCTCCATCAGAAAGAATGACATTTCCCCATTTGTTAGGAAATGGAAAGGCTTGGAAAAAATTATATTAAGTGAAGTAAGCCAGGCCCAAAGAAACATAGGTCCCATGGTTTCCCTTATTTGCAATATCTAGTATAGGTATGAGTCAAGCGGGAAAGATCAGATAATGTGATGTTAGGAAAACGAACCCTTAAATATGTATTTTAATGTTTTCGTTTCTTTCATGCATGTGTTTCTAACGCATTTATAAGATTATTTCTTTGTTGCTTTGTATGTCTTTCCCCCACAGTGTAACCCCCGCTTTCACTTTATTTGATGTCAGTATAACATGTGGAGGAGATGGGGACAAACAAGTCGTTTAAGGATTCAGGTAGACCTGTTGTAACAAGGGGAATTACAAAATGTCATGTCATAGCAAGCTTTACAATGTCGGTGTGGGGGGGGGAGGGGGGTATGATTGGGTGGGGGGAGGGGGGAGGCTGGGAAGGGAGGTGAAGGGTAAACAAAGGAGGAGGCTGCAATGCTTGGTAAGAAATGTATGCATTATCCTGCCCATGTAATTGTAACCCCTCTGTACAGTATGTTCTCAAATAAAATAAAATTAAAAAATTAAAAAATTAAAAAAAAAAGAGGTCTTTAATTTTGGCATTGGTATCTGCCTCATGATGAAGTAAGAAAGAAGCCACTCGTATTATTCCACGTATATCCACTGTGCAGGGGTATCCAGCCATCTACAGTTATTGCATGTGTCACTTGAGCCACCAACTCACGAACAATGGGTAATTGTCCACTGTAGGCTTCCCGATGAAGAGGGGTATACTCATCATCATCCCTCATATGCATATGAGTGGCCTTTTTGGAAAGTAGTCTCCACACTGTAGTAAGCTGATTATTTTAAGCATCCCAAAGAAGAAATTTGCTTGGATCCTTCTCCATTTTTTTCTTGCAATTGATACCATTCCTCACTTTTTCATCTTGTTCCTCATCTTCATCAGAATTGCCTAACCAGAGACTTTGAGAGCCAGTCGGAATGAGGTGTCTATGTAGTTCCCTAAAAGGTCACGTTGGATGAACTGGTCAGAAATACCCCATGAGTTTTTCACCATGATTTATTTTCTCTTTTTCCCTTTTTACTATTCTAAACTATTCTAACTGGAGAGTAGGGAATTGATGGAGAGCAGAGGAAAGATTTTCCTCCGTATTCAAAGTACAGACTGAAAATGAGGGCCAGTGGTGTCTTCAGGTGCAGCTTATTCTAGGAATGAGAAAATATGAAATAATGCTTTCTATATAAATGATTTGGGAAATGGCAGAGCAGAAAGTGAAATGATGCAACCAAAAATATAAAAGCAAAATAAATGAGGATAATTATGCAGCAATCATATTATCTATGAGAACTATGAAAGAGAGAGAGGAAGAAAGACAGGTGTGCAATGACCTAGCTAGCCATAAAATCCATGCTTCGGATCAATTTATAGGGCAAACAAAATTTTATTTTTTTAAAGAGATGGAAATCAAATTTATGTATTTACTTGAAATTCGTAAATACATTTTAGTAGCCTACATAAAGAGGCATAGCTTTGACCAAATTACAGACAAGAATCTAAATCCTGATAATTCTAGTAACAGATCTGACTGAAATAATTTGAATCACACTTTTCCTGTACAATGAAAGAATAGGTCCAGGCTAGGAAAGCAGCTAGAGAAGGCAGGCCAATTGTATCTGTGAGAAAACTTTGTGGAAACTGGTATTGAGGATTACTTTCTGGTGCCACTTGCACTGGAAGCATGATTCTGAAATATTGCTTGCTGATTCTGAACTATTGCTTTGATCATTATATTCTCCAAGAGGAAAAAGTGAAAATTGATTGCAAAGGACTACTAACAGATTTTGACTTCTCATTAAGCACCTTCAATGATAAAAATCACATGAAGAAAATAGACAGGCCTACTTTTTTAGATGAAAACAAGTGTCTTTAAAAAAAAAAACAAGAAATTTAAGTAGTCATGAAAAGGACTTCTATTTTACTACTGAATTATACATTTTTTCCTAATGTTGGGTAACAATAAATAATGGATCTTTTAGAAAGCTCTTAAAGCTCATATGTTCAATAATGAATTCTCTTACACTATATCATGGTATTTTTTGTGTATGGAAGAAATTTCCATTACTAACTTGATGTTCTGACAAGAAAATATCATCACTGTATGTCTTGCTTCTATTCTCTCAGTTTTAAATTACTAAGTATGTGCATTAGATAAGTATAGAGGAAAAAGTAGAAGCCCCACTGATGGCTCATGTATTTAATCCAAGCTAATCAGAAAGATGAAATCTGAGGATTGTCGTTCAAAACCAGACCAAGCAAAAAAAAAAAAAGTCCATTAGATTCTGATTTTAAAGTAACCAGCAAAACCTAGAAATGGAGCTATTACAAACAGTAAAATGCTAGCCTTGAGAAAATAAAACAAAAAAAATTCTGGGAAAGAGCCAGGCCCTGAACCAAACAAATGACTTACTTAATTTGTCAATTAATTAATTAAAAATACATTAAGAAGTCACATGTAGAGAGGCAGGAAATATGTAACACCAGTGGTGACTGGATTATGTATTATTTTGTAATAAGGCAAATCATCATTTGTCCTAATCACTAATATTTCATTTGAACTTTTTGTACGATAAACCCTCAATTTAGCATGTATGTATATGTGTGTGTACATGTGCGCACATGTGTGTGTATGTGTGCATGTGCTATTGCAATGTTGCTTGCCAATGTGGAAAGGGTGAGGCTGAAAAGAGCTATCTGTTTTGCAGTGTTTTTATTTATCAGTGTTTTGTCATGTCATTTCAGTGGAACTACCCTTTTGTACATTTTATTTTTCAAATAATAACGTCATCATAATCCAAGCATTTACAACATTAAGTTAGGTAAAAGAGACCGCTTTCAGCTCTTATTAAATGTTAGGTAAGAAGACACTGACCTAATTAAGTAGTAAGTTATTGCTGTAAGATGATTGTTAGTACAAAATAGGTATTTGATCACTTAACTTGGTTATACAGTTCAGATATACTCATGGAGTGAGTTTGACAGACTTGACCAAATAAGTATTACTCTCTGGTTATTCCTGTGAAACACAAGATGGATAAACTCCAGATTACTGTTGAAAATAACTTCCTTTGTAAGATCATATCTATTCTCACTAAGAGATAATCAACCCCATATTATGTTTGAATATCACATCTTATTGACTGAAAATAAGTATTGTGGATATGCTTGTTAGATATTCCTTTCAAAAACAAACAAACAAAAATTATGTGTCATCTCCAGATTGTGGATGTATTTAAAGTTATTTTGTACATGCAAAGGGACATTCACTAATGGCTCTTTTGTGGGAGCAACTATCACAACTTTAACAGATAAGGCTTTTTGGATATCTTTTACAATATAAAGAACATCCCAGAGCGAGTCTTGCAATTTCTGAAAACCCTTTGAATATTTAAGTATTATTTCAGTTCATTGACTATAGAGCTCAAGACATTTCTGAAATAAATATCGTTAAGGTCTGAAAATGTAAGTGGGTATATAGGCTTTTTATGAATCATTTTATGAAAACCCAGTTTTTATGAAAGTAAATGAAATAGAATAAAAGAATGTAAGTGAATTTGGCAAGCTAATTATTATTAGGACTTTCTTTTCTATTAACACAGTCCTTTTCATGTAGAGGATGCATTTAAATTATTTCCTTTGTGTCTCTGTACTTCAGTTAGTCTTAGAACCTTTATAGTTATAAGAGTGAATTTGTAGTATAAATAAAGATCTTTTAAAATAATTAAGATTAATCTTGTGTTTTGTGTCCTGCTCCCAAGAAAATAAGTTATTTTCAAGTGTTAATAGTTTATCATTATTATTATCATTGTCATAAGGAATCTTTAAAATGCAGTAGTATTGATGTCTTTTTAAACCAATTGTATTCACAAGTTGGAGAGTCTTTAATTCATGCTTAGGTGTTGTTGTCTATGATTCTTAACCTCTCATTCCTAACTTTAATGACAGGTCATACTGCATTTTGGGGTATATGAAAGATAAAAATATTTATCTGTGGTCAAAGGTAATTTTTATATCAGTGTTGGTTTAATAACATTTTAAAGTAGTACCTTTCTCTCAAAATGTTTGGTATAAAAAACAATCAAAATACTTCTAATGGTAAACAATATAGGTGAGCTACAATGTGGAAATGATTGGTCCATAAGACCTGCAGTATGTTTTCATCAGAAATTGGGTAGGTCATTCTTTCAATATGACTTTAAACATAGATGGGTCCCCAGGCAGTGCAGTGTTGAATCATGGGATAGAATATGATTTCTACTATTTTGAGCTAGAAATCAAGAATGTTATAGTTTGGCAGTTCCTTTCACCAGGGAGGTATAAATTGATTATGAACTTGGAGTTTTCATATTACAGTACCCTATTTTCTTTTTATTTTCCTTTTTTTTTTTTTTGTTTTTTTTAGTTAGTCATGGGGCTTGAACTCTGGGCTTGGGCACTGTCCCTGCGCTCTTCCAATCAAGACGAGCATTCTACCGCTTGAGCCACAGTGCAACTTCCGGTTTACTAAAGGTTTATTATAGATAAGCCTCACAGACTTTACTGCCCGGGCTGGCTTTGAACTGGGATCCTCAGATCTCAGCCTGCTTAGTAGCTAGGATTACAGGCGTGAGCCACTGGCATCTGGCTTAGTAACCTATTTTCTAACAAAGATAAAGTGAAATATTATGAGTGTCCACAATAATATTGGGAAATTTTCCTAGAATTAGTAGACTAAGTGCTGGTATTTTAGTCATAAAATAGAATAAGGTAATTTGATAGGGTGGGAATGGGCCGTAGGCTAAAGCTTACCATGTATGCAATGTTAGACTAGTAATTCCAATTCTGAAGACTTCAATATCATCATCTGATAATTAAAAATAGAAGTAGTTCCAATTTATGGGATTATTGTGAGGATTAAATTAGATAACGTAAAGTACTTGGAAAAACAATCAGCATTTGATACTTTATACCTGTTATTTTATCATGTGATGAATTCTAACATTTTTAATGTGATATTTATATTGTGTCTATTTAGGATATGCAATGTGATGTATTGATATTCATTGCATTGTTCACTTTCCTGTCATTATGAGGAAAATACCTGCAAAGATATTTTTTGAGGAGGAAACTATTATATTGTCTCATGGTTTAAGAGAACGCAGTTTAAGGTCAGATGTCTCCATTGTTTTTAATTGTATTTTAATTAAATAGTGGTATGAAGGAATTTCCATTCAACAAATCAGTTTATAAGTACAATAGATGTATACATAACGTTCCACATCCTTCCAAAGCTCACCCCATTTTAATTTTTTCTAGATTCATACTATCTGCATTGAATATTATGCCTTCACTCTCTTCCTCTATAACTCTCTTTATTCCTTCCCTTTGACTTCCCCTCATATCTTCCAAGTGATAGTTTCCTGGTATTCATTTTGTTAGATTAAAAGTTCAATTTTATTTTATAAGAAATTACACCTTTTAAATACTCCTCTGCAAATAGCATTCTTTGGTTAATACTGTTGTGTAAAGTTGTGTAATAGTGGCCTAAAGTTCTAGCTTCCAAATACGCGACAGAACATGGTTCCTTTGTGTGTCTGATTCAGATTTAGTTTACTTAACATATTTTTAGATCTATCCATTTCTATGCAAATGATGTAACAATCTTCATAATGGATGGGTGCAATCCAATTGTGTATATGTGCCACACTTCTCCAACCATCCCTCTGCCAAAGGGCATCTTGTCTGTTTCCATAACTTCACTAAGGTGAATAGTGCAACAGTGAACATGGTTATGATAGTGATTTTACTCTAACTTTTTGGAAGAATTCATGACTATCTTTCTGGGAGCAATACTCTAACCAATTTTCCAGAATAAGCACATCGCTCCCTTCATCTCCATCACAACTTTTTGCAACTCCTCAAAAACACAACTACCACCTACAGGTCTCAATAAGCTAAAACAACACTGTGCCCATATTCTTCCAATAAATTTTTTCATAATTTTACACATAATTTAGTGAAAGCCTTCTATGTACTTTCCTAATGTGGGAATGAGGGACATGACAATAGAGTAAAAGTAAGAAAAATGCAATTTAATTAGCTATTAGAATATTTACAATCATTTTCAGATCTAACTCGTAACCTCACTTACTATTATTTTAATCTTTATTTGATTACTTAATCTATCCCCTAAATTATAACAGGTGATTTAAATACAAAGGCAAAAATGTGGTTTGATTTTGACACTCATATGTGAGGATGCACAATATGGACAAATACATGGATTAGAATTAATAGCCAATATCAATTTTGTTAAAGTAAAGATGGTTTTCCCAAACTGATTCTCACAACTCATATTCAAGTCAACAACAAGAAACATGTGACACTTCCCTTTGTTTTGCTCCTCATTATGTTTTGTTTCCATTTTATTTTATAATCAAGGATGATTTCATAAATCTATTGTAGATACAGAAATATGTAAAATATTTCTATCTGTATGCATTGATATATACATACACACAAATACTGTACAGTTTATAATGAAATTTATACATTCTGTAACTATACAATTTACTAAATTATTAAAAACATCGACGGCTCATGCCGGAAATCCTGGTTACTTGGGAGGCTGAGACCTGACAATCATGGTTTGAAGCTATCCTAGGCAGGAAAGTCCATGAGCCTCTTATCTCCAAGCAAACACCAGGAAATCAGAATTGGAACTGTGGCTCAAAGTTGTAGAGTAGTAGCCTTGACGGAAAAAGCTCAGGGACATCACCCAGGCTCTTAGTTTAAGAACTACAATCTAATAAAGAAAATCTATTTAATTTACAACTGTGTAAGTAGAGTATTTCCATCACTCAAATGCACATCCATGCTCATTTGCAAGGTAACTCTGTTATGTCTGGAGTACCTCATAACATTATCAGTTAAGTAGAAAGCATTGCAAGGTGGGTTCACTCTATCTCTCATATGGATTTTTCTCCAGTCAAAAACTCAAATCTTACAATTATTCCAATTATTTAAAGTCATAGCTTTTTTCTTTAATACCCATAATATTAGAGTTTGAATTGAGTGCCTTGTGTCTCCTAAATGGGTGTTCTTACCACTTTGTCATGCCCCCAGCCCTAAATTATCATGATTAATTTTCAGATAGAATCTGGCTTCCTACTTGTGTATGATCTTGAGCTCAGCTCACTTTATGTTTTTCTTCCTGGAATTTAGAATAGCAGGTCTTGGCATTGTGTACAGATCTTTCTGTCCAGTCGGGGCTTTAACCACTATCCTCACAACAAGTACACTCCCACATAGTCAGGATTTTCATAAGCTTATCATAGCTGATTTTTTTTAAAAAAATCTTTGCATTTCCTGCTGATCATATATTATATGAAGATAATAAAACTACAGATGCTTGCCAGGAGGAGAAAAATCTATTACTAATTGTTTCACAGAGGCTTCCCTTCTAGTGAAAGAAATATATTGCTTGATGCAGGATTTCACACAGTCATATTGCTAGGAAGAACCTTAAACAATTATCTAACACTACAGAGTTTAGGGAGATGAATTGACCTCCTGAATAATTTACTTTTAGATGAAATAAAAGCAGGCTTCCAAAAAGAGAACAGACTTTAGAGAAACATGATGAGTTGTATGTAAATAGGTGCTTATCTGATTTTGTTAATTGGTGAACTAATACAGAGAAATAAAGTACAGCAAAGAGAAAAAATAAAGAACTCTCCATTGAAATACTCATTGTGTGTGTGTGTGTGTGTGTGTGTGTGTGTGCGCGCGCGCACTCGTGCCTGTACTCACACGCACATGTGCATGTGCTTATGCATGCATTCATCATTCCCGAGGTTTGATAGTGCCTAGGCACTATCCCTAAGCTTCTGTACCCAAGGATAGTGGTCTACCACTTGAGCCACTGCTGCACTATTGGTTTTTTGGAAAAATTGCATGTATTTTCATGACTGGACTGGCTTTGAACAGTGGTCTTCAGATCTCAGCCTCCTGAGTAGCTAGCTAAGCTGATTCAGCCTTTGAGTAGCTAGTTAAAATTCTGCCTGTTTTCTATGCTTCACTGCTCTTTTATTCTTTCCATGAGGTAATCACAAGCCTAAGTCATATATATGTCTAAGTTCTTTAAAAATACTCTTACTGCTTGGCACCAGGGGCTCCTGTACTCTTAACTACTTAGGAGATTTAAGAACAGAACCCAGGCTTCTTTCTCAATCTATAGCTGGGTGCGTTGGATCATTTCCACCATCCTGCACTATCTAGAGACTAAGATTGGAAATACTGAGGATTCAGGCCAGCCAAGGTAGGAAACTAGACAATTTGTTGTGCAACTCTGATGCCATTGATGATGGGAAGGCTAAAAGGACAGATCAGGTGCATGTTCTTGTGGAAAGGGAACACCTATCCTAAAATTAACCACTGATATGATGACAGCCTAGCAAGAACAATACCCCAAGTTGAAATCCCCACAATTTCCCACAACCAGAATAAGTATATGCATTAACATCCAAAAACATTGTACAATATGTTGTTTGCTGTAATATCATCTTTATCTGATTATCATATGATGTGACAAAATAGTTTCTTCATTAAACTTGTGATATATTTAAAAAGACCTAGAACATTCTTTCTCACTTATTATGTTCAAACAAATGGCAAATTGCCTCATTTCTTACATATTTGACTACCACTAAAAATTCATCTAATGATTATTATAGTAATATATTCTCATTACGTTACTATGTAACAGTTTTTAAACTTTTTGTTTCTCTGAAGTTTAAGTATATAAATAGTTTCATCAAAGTATATTCCTTCCGTACTTGGGGCAGATTTTTATAAAGATTTTAAACAATGGCTTCTAAGAATACTTAATTGGTATACTGTTTGGTTTATTTTAATATCAATTTAATTTTATTGTAATTGTAATGTACAGAAGGGATACAGTTACATAAATAATATAATGTGTATATTTCTTATGGAAGGAACATGGTTATCCGCGACATCGATTTTTTTAACTCAAAAACAGCTTTTGCTGTTGTTATTGATCAATGGGTCCTTTTGCTTTCTTTTTTCATGCATTTTTTATTATAAAATTGATATACAGAGGGTTTACTGTTACTTAAGTCAACTACAGAGTAAACTTCATTTTATATTCTAAATTTCAAAATTTGAACTTAATTACTTATTTTTTTTTCTTTCATTAGGGTAATTGTTTTTTCAGAGTTGTAGGAGTAGTTAATTTAATTTTGCATGGTTTCTACACATGTAAATTATTCAGACACATATATTTTGCTTTTAAAATATTTAACATATGAATATTTAAAATTATTTTCTTAATTTTTATATGGATGGTGAATTTAAATAAATTTATTTTCTTAAAGTTCTAAACATATTTTTTCAGGTAACAAATAATTACTGTATTTTCAAGAATCACATACTTTATTAAGAAATGAATCATTACCAGGTTAATTTTTGTAAATATTTGTACTTGAACGATAAAAAAAAGTTTGAACTGGGCATGGTGATTTTTTAAATTTTTTTTTTATTTTTTATTGTGAAAATACTGTACAGAGGGGTTACAATTACATGGGCAAAATAATGAGTACATTTCCTTTTTTTTAATTTAAATTTTAATTTTTTGTGAACATATTGCACAGAGGGTTTACAATTACATGGGCAAGATAATGAGTACGTTTCTTATCAAACATTGCAGCCTCCTCCTTTGTTGACCCTTCACATCCCTTCCAAGCCTCCCCCCCCTTCCCGGTCCCCCAGCGAATCCTTCCACCGCCCCCGCACCAAAGTTGTAAAGTTCGTTTTCGATATAACAACTAGTACTTCTCATTGTTGGAACAGGTTCACCTGTATCCTTAAACGTCTTGTTTTTCCCCATCTCCTCCACAAATTATACCGACATCAAATATAGTGAAAGCAGGGGTTATACCATGTCGGAGGGACATACAAAACAACAAAGACATAATCTTATAAATGCGTTAGAAACAAATGCATGAAAGAAAAAAAACATTAAAATACATATCTAAGGGTTCATTTTCCTAACATCACATTATCTGACCTTTTCGGCTTGACTCATACATATACTAGATATTGCAAATAAGGGAAACCATGGGACCTATGTTTCTTTGGGCTTTTATTACTTCACTTAATATAATTTTTTCCAAGTCTTTTCATTTCCTAACAGATGGGGCAATGTCATTCTTTCTGATGTAGGCATGGAATTCCATTGTGTATATATACCACATTTTCTTGATCCATTCCTCTGCTGAGGGGCATCTGGGTTGGTTCCATATCTTAGCTATGGTAAATAATGCTGCAATAAACATAGTTGTGCTGGTAGTTTTAGTGTGGTCTTGTTTGTAAACATTTGAGTAAATGCCCCAAAGTGGGACTGCTGGGTCATCAGGGAGCTCTATGTGGAGTCTTTTGGGGAACCTCCATACTACTATCCAAAGTGGTTGAACAAGTTTACATTCCCACCAACAATGAAGTAAGGTTCCCTTCTGTCCATATCCTCTCCTGCATCTGTTGTTGTTAGAGTTCTTGATTTTTACCATTCTAACTGGAGTGAGGTGGTATCTCAATGTTGTTTTCATTTGCATTTCTTTTATGGCTTGGGAGGTTGAGCATTTCTTCATGTGTCTATTGGCCATCCTTCTTTCTTCTTCAGAGAAGTTTCTCTTTAAGTTTTTAGCCCACTTATTTATTGGGCAGTTCTTTCTTTGAGGATTTGTTGTTGGGTGATTTAATTTTTTGAGTTCCATGTATATTTTAGATATGAGACCCTTGTCTGTTGTATGGCTAGTGAAGACCTTCTCCTAATCCATGGGCTTTCTATTGATCTTGCTAGCTATGTCCTTTGTCATGTAGAAGCTCTGCAACTTCATGCAATCCCAAACTTTCTTTGATTTGTTGTGTTTCTGGGTCTCTATTAAGAAAATTTCGGCCTGCTCCAAGGAGACCTAGGGTTTCTCTTATTTCATCCTGTAATGTTTTCAGAGTGTCTGCTTTGACTCCGAGGACTTTGATACATTTGGAGTTGATTCTAGTACAGGGTGATATATAAGGATCTAGCTTTAGTTTTCTAAAGTAGTTAACCAATTTTGCCAGCACCAATTACTGAAGAGGCTGTCTTTCTTCCATGCTATTGTTTTAGCTCCCTTATCGAAGATTAGATGGCTATAGGTCTGTAGGTTCATTTTGGGTTTTCAGTTGTATTCCATTGTTCCTGAGCTCTGTTCTTATGCCAGTACCAAGCTGTTTTGATTATTGGATTTGTAGTAGAGTTTGAAATTTGGTATTGATATTCCTCCAGCAGTGTTCTTTCCATTGAGGAGAGTTTTTGGTATTCGGGGTCTTTTATTGTTCCATATGAATTTTTGGATTGCCTCTTCTATTTCCTTGAAGAATGAGGTTGGAATTTTGATAGGTATTGCGTTGAATTTGTGGATAGGCTTGGGCAGTATTGCCATTTTCACGATATTAATCTTTCCAATCCAGGAGCATGGGATGTTTTGCCATTTTCTAAGTTCTGTTTTCATTTCCTTTTTCAAGTTTTTAAAGTTTTCATCATAGAGGTCCTTCAATTGCCTAGGTATTTTATTTTTTGTGGGGCTATTACAAATGGAGTTGCTTTCCTAATTTTAGCCACACTTTTCTCATTGTTGGCATACAGAAAAGCCATTGATTTTGGAGGGTTAATTTTATACCCTGCTACTTTTCCAAAGTTTTGAATCAGCTTGAGTAATTTGGGAGTGGAGTCTATGGGATTCCTTAAATACAAGATCATGCCGTTTGCAAAGAGGGAGAGTTTTATTTCTTCTTTCCCTATTTGGATATCCTTTATGTTTGCATCTTGTCTTATTGCTGTAGCTAGGCATTCTAATACTAGATTGAAGAGAAGTGGAGAGAGTGGACATCCTTGTCTTTTTCCTGAGTTATGAGGAAATGGCGTTAGATTTTCACCATGAAGTATAATGCTGGCTGTAGGTTTGTCTTATACAGCCTGTATTGTATTTAGGAATGTTACATGGGTTCCTAAATTTTCCAAAACCTTCACCATGAAGGGGTGTTGGATCTTGTCGAATGCTTTTTCTGCATCTATTGAAATAACCATGTGGTTCTTATGCTTGCTCCTGTTGATGTGATGAATAATATTATTTGACTTGCATATATTGAACCAGCTTTGCATCCCTGAAATGAATCCTGTTTGATCGTTGTGTATGATTATTTGGATGAATTGTTGAAGTCGATTGGCCAAAATTTTGTTGGAAGTTTTGAATCAATGTTCCTCAAAGAAATGGGTCTAAACTTCTCTTTCCTTGATGAGTCCTTGCCTGGTTTGGGGATGAGGGTTTTGATGGCTTCATACAATATCTTCGGTAGTGAACTTTCTGTTTCAATTTCATTCAAGAGTTCGAGGAGTATTGGTGTGAGCTCTGCTTTGAAGGCCTTTTAGAATTTCTCTGTAAAATCATCTGGTGCTGGATTTTTTTTAGCTGGAAGGTCTCTTATTGCTGTTTCTATTTCAATGCTTGATATGGGCCTTTAAGCTGGTTTAACTCATCTTGGTTTAGTTTTGGCATGTCAATATTGGCTAGGAATAGGTCCATTTCTGTCAAGTTCTCAAACTTATTAACCTAAAGTTTTGAGATGTATTCCCTCATTATGTTCTGAATCTTGATTGTTTCTGTGGTGATGTTTCCATTCTCAACTCTGAGTTTATTTATTTGGGTGTGTTATCTTCTTTTTCTGATAAGATTTGCTTAGGGTCTGTCAAATTTGTTAAGTTTTTCGAAGAACCAACACTGTTTTGTTGATTCTTTCTATAATTTTTTTTGGATTCTAATTCATTTAATTCTGATTTAATTTTAATATTTTCTATCTGTCTACTGGTTTGGGATTTATCTTCCTGCTCTTTTTCAAGGAGGTTTAGATGTGTCATTAAATTGTTAGTTTCAGATCTCTCCAATTTGTTGATGTAGGAGCTCAGAGCTATAAACTTGCCTCTGAGTACTGCCTTTGCTGTGTCCCAGAGAAGCTGGTAATTTGTGTGTTCATTTTTGTTGAATAGCATGAACATTTGAATTTCCTTTCTAATCTCTTCCATGACCCACTTGTGATTCAGCAATGTGTTGTTCAGCCTCCATGTGTTACCGGATTTTCTTTGGTGGCTTATGGTGTTGAGTTCTAATTTTATTCCCTTGTGGTCAGAGATAATGCAAGGTATCACTTCAATTTTTCTGAATTTAGACAAGTTTGCTTTGTGGCCTAAAATGTGGTCTATTTTAGAAAATGTTCCATGTGCTGCTGAGAAAAACATGTATTCTGATGCTGCTGGGTGAAATGTTCGGTAGATGTCTATTAAGTCTAGTTGATCTATGCAGCTGTTTAGATCTACGGTTTCTCTGTTGAATTTTTGCCGAGTTGATCTATCTAGTGGGGAGAGTGGTGTGTTAAAATCCCCAACAATTAATGTCTTTGGATTTATGTGGGATTTGAGGGAAAGTAATGTTTCTTGGATAAATTTGGGTGCTCCATTGTTTGGCCAATAGATATTCAGAATTGTAATATCCTCCTGAAGGAGAGATCTTTAATTAGTAAGTAGTGACCTTCTTTATCTCTTCTCACAAATTTTAATTTGAAGTCTATTTTATCTGATATTAGGATTAGAACTCCCGCCTTTTATGGGGGCCATTTGCTTGGTAGATTTTACTCCAGCCTTTTACATTGAAAATATGCTTGTTTTTATGGGCAAGATGTGACTCCTGAAGGCACCAGATATAAGGATCGTGTTTTTTAATCCAACTAGACAGTCTATGTTGCTTAATTCGAGAGTTAATGCCGTTAATGTTGATAGATAAGACTGAGAGGTACTTGGGAGTTCCTGCCATGTTATCCACCTTCTTGGGGGCTGCGAAATCTGGGTTTTTCCTATGGTTCTTTGATTCTCAGTTTGGGTGCAGTTTCTTGGCTTTAATTGTGGTCTTGTTGCTTTTCTATGTGTAGGACATCTTTAAGAATCTTTTGTAGAGCTGGTTTGGTGGAGATGTATTGTTTCAATTTTTCTTTGCTATGGAAGGTTTTTATTTGGCCTTCAGTTATGAAGGAGAGTTTAGCTGGGTACAGTATTCTTGGTTGATAGTTGTTTGTTTTTAGGGCATGGCATACATCATTCCAGGCTCTTATTGCTTTGATTGTCTCTGCTGAGAAAACTGAGGTGATTCTAATTGGTTTCCCTTTATAGGTGATTAATCTTTTCTCCTTCACAGCTTTAAGCATCTTTTCCTTGGTCTGGGTTGATCCTGTGTGGATTATAATGTGACAGTGGGATGTCCTATTCTGGTCTGGTCTGTATGGGGTTCTAAATGCTTCTTGTTTCTGAATAGGCCTATCTTTTTGCTTGTTTGGGAAGTTCTCTACTAGGATCCTGTTAAACAAATTTCCTAGACCATTAACTTCTGTTTCTAGGTGGTCCTCTACACCCATTATTAGATTAGGCCTTCTGATGGTGTCTTACAAGTATTGGATAGATCTATCATATTTCTTGGACTTGTCTTGGATGGTTGTATGTTCTTTCTCTATATTATCTAGGCTGTTTTCAATCCCTGAGTCGATGTTCTGCATGGTCTAACCTATTGTCAAGACTTTCTATTTTGTTTTTTATTTTTTTCCTTCTAATTGGTCAGCTTTGATGGCTTCAAATTCTTTGTTGAAGCTTTGTTTCAGATCTTGTATGAACTTCTTTGCTTCCTTAATTTGGTGTTCAGTATTTATTCTCAAATCACTTAGTTGATTGTTTATGTTTTCCTTGGACTGCCATTCCTTCTGTTGGGTTCCATTCAGCATTCCCTTTGTGGTCTCCCTGACTTCCTTCTGCTCTTTGTTAATGGATCCCATTTACGCCTTTAGTGATCATTGTGTATTCTCTTCCTGCTCTCTCAATTCCTGTATTACTCTTTGCTTAGCTTCCTCCCACTCCCGTTCATACCTTTCCTGTAGTTTTCTTTGAGTGTTCTCAGCCTGTTCATGCCTTTCTCTTTGAGTCTTCTCAAGCTGCTCACTCAAATCCTGTATCAGTTTTTGAGTAGCTTCCTCACGCTCAAGATACTCCTGTATAAATCTTTGGATTGCCTCCTCTCTCTCCCTATCACACTCATACAGAGTCCTTTGTATGTTTTCAATCTTTTCATTTATCATATTTGCTAGCAGTGTTTGTAGAGCTATTTGGAAACTCCCCTCTGAATTATTCATTATCTCTTCTGTCCCCTGATTATCAAGTTTGTGAATTGAGATACCTAGATTTGCCATTTTTCTTGTGTTTTTACGGCTTACTCTGCACATTTGGGATGAAAATAGCACCAGTTTTGTGCTAGACCACTATCTTAAGGCAAGAATCAACCAAAGTCTGAATTTGCACAGTCAATAGTCTACAGATACAATCAAGTTCAACAGATACATCTATTCAACATCAAACAACTATATATTAATGGGCTACGAACCACAAAGAAGAATTTGGGAAACCAGAAATTATTAGGTTTAGGGAGAGGTGTGGGTAAAAAATAGGAATAGAGTGATGTGGGAAGGCACAGGGAGAGTTAAGTAAGTCCTAATCCCAAAGAAGGAAATAGGTTGGGTAGGATGAAAGTTGCGAGAGAAAGAAAAAGAAGAAAGAGAAAGGGAAAAGAGACCAGAAAAAATAGAAAAGTAAAAATTATTATTATTATGCAGATTACAAAAACAATCTTTTTAGAGAAGAACGTGAATATGAGAGAAGGGGGGGATATAAAGGAGATGTGAAAAACTTAAAAATAAAAATGCTTAAAATTTTATATAGGTATAAAGAGGTAATACTGCTGTTCAGGAATTTAAGACTCAGAGGTTTTGAATTGAGTAATAAATTTTTGGATTATCTGTGTACACAATGGGGGATAGGGTCTAATAGTCAACTACGGGTTTATCTGAGGATGTGCAGGACAGCAATTAAGTTACTTAAAGAAGAATGAAAGAGAGGAAAAGGTGAAAAGGATAAGAAAGGAAGAAAAAAAGATCAGAAGTTCAGTAGAGCTAAACAAAAAACAAAAAGATAATTAAAAAAAAAGGAGAACGAAAACAAAAAAGAAATTAAAACGCACACACACATGTATCCCTAAAATAAAAATTATAAAAGTAAAAAAAGTTACTGGAAAACAATTTTTTTTCAGAAAAGGTAAAAATTAAAGATTAAAAAATGTTTTAGAAAAGAAAAAAAATTTTTTATAAAAGATACAAAAAAGAAGAAGAAGAAGAATAAAAAATTCTGTGACTTTTTTGGGTGGGGTGGGAAAAATCCTGTGTCTCCCTTGTGTCTTTAACCAGCCTCTTGTTGGAGTCTCTGGACTGCTTGTGGTTCTGTGGCTTGGTTGGTTTCTTAAGTCAGTTTGTTCGAACAGGCAGAAAAATGCTCTGTTTTACCCAGGATTTTGCAATCCTCCTCCCAGGCTAGTTTAATAGGAGGCAGATCTGCTTTGAGTATCACAAAAGAGGGAGATGCTTCACATTGCTAGGATTACAGGTATGGAGCCAAAGGCCCCAGCTACAAAGCAGAGCTTTAAGCTTATTAAATCGTTCTTGGACCATTTAGTATTGCACATAAATAGTTATCGCCTTTTTTGTTCAAGGTCATCTAGTTTTCCACCTACTTTTAGGGGGTTTATGGTTTTCCATTTTATAGTTTTGTCATGGTATAGAAATTCTCAGTACACCTGATAGGACTCAGCTTACTCATTTCTGATCCCTCAAATATAAATCTTCGTTGTTGACTTAAATTGGTCCTCAAAAATTATTGTTTATTTTTAGTTCTATTTCTGGATATTTCAATATAATAATATGATTCCTATTATTTGATTATGCCCAGAAATGCATTTCCCCCATTTGTAGACTCAGAATAATCTTTTCTAGAAATCATTTTAAGTAGTTTTTCCTTGGAATTTAATTTAGTTTTATCTATTACCTCTTCACTTGAAAGATATATAGAATTCTCCATTAAAATCTGTTTCTCATAGTATGCCAAAAATACTTTTGTGTTTTATTTTGATTCAATTCCTGCATTTCTGAAACAATCTGCTAGTTTGTTGTTCTGTAAGTAATTCACTTTCTCCTTTTGCTGCTCTTAAGATATTCTCACTGGTGCTGGGAAGGTAGCTCAATATTAGAGCACTTGCCTTGCATCCCTGAGGCCCTGAGTTTGGTTCCTCAGCACCACATAAGCAAAAAGAAAAAAGCCAGAAGTGGTGCTGTGGCTCAAGTGGGAGAGCACTAGCCTTGAGCTGAAGAGCTGAGGGACAGCGCCCAGGCCCAGAGTTCAGGCCCCACGACCGGACGTCCCCCGCAAAAAAAGATATCCTCACGGTTAGACACATTGATTTTAATTCCTTTGGATTAATTTATAATGCTTTGCCTTCCTACTGTTTGGAAATCAATGGTTCCTATGAATACAAACTTAATATCAGTTCTCTAAGTTTGTAAATATTTCATTTCTCCTAGCAACATGATTTCCTTAAGTGTATTTTAAAGGAAATCCTAACAAAAAACAAGAAATTGCCTCTTAACAATTTTGAAACATTTCCATTCATCTTCTTTCATGCAGATGTCATAAACATGACTGGTTTTGTGTAATATCACATATATTATCTATTTTGTGTACTTATATTGAATACATTTTTTGTTCATTTGTATACACAACACTTGCAAAAAGGTGGGAGAAAGCCTCATTTTTTCCCATTATCAGTGCTCATTGTGCTTCTTTAATTGCATTAAATATCATGTAATAGTTTTATGTGGAAACTTGATTTTAACATTGAGTGTTTTCATATTTGGTGTGATATTAATTTGAGTATTTCTGTGAGTTTGTTTCTAGAGGAAATTTACATTGATAAGGATCAACTGAGAGAAGAAGCATACATGGGCATTTATTTTGTTAAAAGCATTGACAGACTGAGAGAACTCATGGTGCTAGGCACCCTGTAGCTCACATAATCATAATCCTGTTAACATTAAGTATATAAGGTGAATATAATTTCAGAGTATTGAGATAATTAGAATCGAAGTTTGAAGCCAGATGGTGCAGGGAAGTTTAGAAGTGTGCATATCCAAAGCAAAAGCTGGGCCGGAGGCACTGTTCAATTAGATTGCCAGAAAAAGAAGTAAGAAAGCATAAGACCCCAAGTTCCAACCCAATACCACACAAAAAATAAATGAAAATTAAATAAAATTTATGTACAAATATGTGTGTATATATATTTATAATCACTCATTTTGAATATCTTTGAAATAAAACATATTCTTCTGACTTTAGACTACAATATGAGCTAGGCCTTATACTTTCAACTCCCCTTGTACTCAATTCTTTACACCTAGATTGTAACAATGCTATCAGGCCTTATATCTCCAGTTCTCTAATTACAGGTCTTCAACTCAGATACCTGAGCTAATTCCTTATAATAAATGCCTTTCTACATAACTACATTTCTATCTGAATGTGTGTGCTTAAATAAAGAAATGTTTTTACTCTGAGAAACCATGAAATTTTCTGCTTTTCTATTTGATTTTATTCATATTTTATTATTTTCTATTGATCATGTAGATGTTTGTTTTATTTTTGTTGGTATCTCTTATTGTCAAAGTTTATTCGTACTGTAGTGATTCATGTTTTGGAAATTTTACTCTAGTAAAAACTATTGAATTTGGTGTGTGTGTGTGTGTGTGTGTGTGTGTGTGTGTGTGTGTGTGTGTGTGTGTGTGCTGACACTTAGGCTTCAACCTAGGGCCTCATGACTGCAGTTTGTTTTCTAACCAAGTTTGGTACTGTAATATCTGAGCCATACATCCAGTTCTGGCTTATTGCTAACTAATTAGACATAAGCATTTTACATATTTGTTTTCCTGGACTGACTTTGAACACTGATCTTCTTGAGCTAGAATTGGATGTGAGAGCTATTAGCATCCAGAAAACTAAACAAAACAAAACAACTTTGATTTTTAAAAGTAATGGTTGGCTGGACACTGGTGGCTTACACCTGTAATCCTAGCTAAACAACCAGAAAACCAGAATTGGTACTGTGGCTCAAGTGGAAGAGCACTAGCCTTGAGTTGAAATGCTGTGGGACAGTGCCTAGGCCCAGAGTTGAAGCCCAGGACTTCTCTCCACCCCCCCCAAAAAAAGTAATTTTGATAAGACTGCTTTTTGTTTTGGGTGATAGCTAGTCTCCTATGAAATTTAAAAGATTATGGAGTTATTTAGAATACAACAACTGTTCAAAATAAGTCATATTTGTATTAAATTAAAAGATTTTTTTTAAGGAGATGCATTCTCTCTTAAGAACGTCCTCACGGGACTCTAATTCCCCACTGTGCCAATCTCTCATAACTGTGGCACTATATTTCTTTCCTACAACTGTTTGAGTTGTGATCTATACACTCCTTTTCTGAATAAAACCAATAAAGATTTGTCTATATAAATGACCTGCAAAAAAAAAAAATGGGGCTGGGAAGGTGGCTCAGTGGTAGAGCGCTTGCCATGCATGTGTGAGGCCCTGGGTTCGATTCCTCAGCACCACATAAGCAGGAAAAAAAGCCGGAAGTAGTGCTGTGGCTCAAGTGGTAGATTGCTAGCCTTGAGCTGAAGCGCTGAGGGACAGCACCCAGGCCCAGAGTTCCGGCCCCACGACCGGACCCTCCCCCCCCAAAAAAAAAGAATTCAAAGAAAGGAAGGGAAAGTTTGGTATTTTTCCTCAGTAGGAAAACACTGTTTCACTATATTGGTTAGCCCTGGCTTCGTGTATATTTTTAATACTATGTTTTGGGGGATTTGTTTGTTTGTTTGTTGCATGGGTCTCCAATTTTCTCTATTACTTCAAGCTGTAGCTCATTTATAGATGTGGGATTGCCAAGGGGTAATAATTAAGTAGATATTGTTGTTATAAATAAAAATCTTTCAAGCATTGTGGATAATTTCAATATTTGTGAGAGGAAATAAAGAAAAACTACAGTGAGATTTAACAAGCGAAAGATAAGCTGATATCAATACATGATTTTGATATGTTTGCAAACAAAATGGTAATATTCTATCCTCTCATCTCCCAGTGGGAAAAGGCTTAAATGAGTGTATATATAGAAAAGAAATGAGAAACTTGCAGATTATAATGTGTTTATACTGCTTCTATGAACATTTAAGATTTTTTTTCTGTCAATGAAGTCATATTTTCTTTGATATTAAAACAGTTGCCTTTTAATAAAAGTTTGATATTAGATTCCTTGTCTGTGGCGAATACTTTGAATAAGGAAACAATGGCTATATACTCTCTAGATGATTGTTGAAGGATGAATGAGTTTCTGTAAGAGAAGCTGTGTATCACTCTTCACCAAGGGAAAAACAAAAACCTTTATGCCGTGTTATACTTCCTAGTGGCTGTGTGATTTGTTTTAGGGAAGCTCTTGGTTTATTTTTTATTTTTATTTATTTATTTATTTAGGGTCCAGTCGTGGGGCCTGAACTCTGGGCCTGAGCACTGTCCCTCAGCTCTTCAACTCAAGGCTAGCACTCTACCACTTGAGCCACAGCACCAATTCTGGCTTTTTTCTTTTTGTTTATGTGGTGCTGAGGAATCGAACCCAGGCCTCAGGCATGCAAGGCAAGCACTCTACCACTGAGCCACCTTCCCAGCCCCAAGCTCTCAAGTGTAAAAATCTCAAGTCCCCAAATGGCCCTTATTGGGTTCCTGAATGCATTCATTTCAACATGAGAGATTTTACACAAAAGCACTTCTGTTTCCAGTTTCTGAAAGAAAAATCTGAGAATTACAGAGTACTGAAATGTACATATCCATTTCACAATCTGCTATAAGGAATTTCCCTAAAATTTATCAATTACATTTGAAAATCTAATTTTAATGTATTTGTGATAATTTTCTATTGCTATTACATTGTACATTTACTTTTTAATATTTTTTAAGCCCTGGAGGCTGAACACAGGGCCTTGCATCACGTTACCCCTGACTCACACTATTTCTTAAGCACAAGAAAAAATACTATCATTTTGGAGGAAATAATCACAAATGCTTCATGTTAAACTTAATTCAAACCCTTTGCTATTTAAATAACTTGTTCATTTTAAATATAAAAATCCAGTATTAAAGATGGAAAATCCGTTGGTTTTTGTTTACTTGCGTCTTCATTTCAAAGTATATTAGAAATATACTTAAAAAGTTGTTTGAATTATCTTTATAATTATAAAATTGTAGGTTCAGAAATAACAAGATGTGAAATTTGTTTCACTTGTTAAGACAAAGGCGTAAACAATTTGTGTATTTCCTTATTTTTAATAGCTTTTTAGGTTATTCTTAAAACACAGTTGGGAATGTCAATATCTCTGCTGAATAATTCTGACTTAAAAACAGACTTTCTCCAAGTTTAATGACTATGATTTTTTTCTTTTAAAAAAGTTTTCTTTTTTGTTTCATAGACAGTTTGGAAATTACATGTTTTAAAACAAAAGTCAATTTTTATATTTTGATTAAAGAAGTATTATTTCTCTGATGGATATTATTCTCAAAGATAAGAATTTTTAAATGATGGATATTATAATTCAGTGTTTGTTTGTTGCCAGACCATGCTGTATTGTTGTAATTTCACTTAATCGTTACATTGATACAATGAAATTTGCATTA
This sequence comes from Dipodomys merriami, assembly GCF_024711535.1. Lineage (NCBI taxonomy): Eukaryota > Metazoa > Chordata > Mammalia > Rodentia > Heteromyidae > Dipodomys > Dipodomys merriami. Next base: position 31,097 of record NW_027203408.1, on the reverse strand, counting down.
TTAGCACCATTATTCTGTGCTTGTGAGGAGTCTGTGAACTCACCAATTCTTTTACTTGTAGCATATAATATATATCTTATATCTCATATAACTCTTCTACCGACAGCATATAACAGGAGGTTGAGAAACTGTCCAGGTATCAATACTACTCATTACATAACTATTGAACACTCATATATTTCTTCAGAAACCTTAGTTTCTGTACATTTCCTGTACATTCCATTAGGAACTATTAATAGTCCCAACTATTCTACTTAATGTAATCTAAAGACATCACAATTAGTAAATACATTCATTGTCACTTAAACAGACAGAATTCTCCCCTATTCTAGGATATATGTTGAATAATGAATGAATTGTTCTGTAAAATAAATTTTTACTCATAGCTAAATATAAACAAAATTCTGGGTCTGTTCTTATCATTTACGAGCCAAGTGGATTGAAAACTTTTATGATATTTGGGATCAGAAGAAATATAATTGCTTCATAAAAGCCCTATAAATATAGCTAACAAATATATCATTGCCCCTAGTGGGGATAAATCAATCCAGATCTGCTACACTGAAGTCCCATAAGTATGGATGACAAATAGGTGCTGATGCTCCCTATAAACTGACTTTGAATAGTGTAGTTGAGATACCACTGACCTTCAATATGGAGGAAAGTAGAGGTAGTGTCCTGCAATGGCCGCCTGCAGGAAGATGGAATGCCAAAATTCAAATTGGATGACAAAATAACACAAGGAAAGAGATTTTCCTAAATACTTTCTAAAATATTCTGGAAATAAAATTTTTATCAAAAAAACCCATATAGATCATTTTACAAATTGCTAAGTGCAATGGAAAATAAACCCTCAAGTTAATTGCTACCTCTCTGATTGCTCTAGACTATATTGCTTTTTAATTTGATGGCAGATCTTCAAACTTACAACTGCAGAGATTATGGTTGTAAACTGTTATAAAAATGAAAGTCAACACACTTAGAGTCAGGTTGCATTTATATCAATGAACACTGAATAAATGTCACTTCTCAGGAACTTGAATATTTTATGCTGAAGTCTTAAAGATGGTCTTATTAATTCTCGTTAAAAAAAGGACTTAGTTGAAATTCAAGGAGATTGAAATTTTCATGCACGCAGCTTCTAGGTTTTTATAAGGATAAATTTAGGGGTTAATTGAATAAAACAAGAAGATTTAAAATACTAAGATTTTATGCAACCTTATCTGAAGTATGAATATATTACCTCCTATGAGCTGGATACCTTTTCAAGAATTTTTATTCAATAGATAGCACATTTAAATGGGCAAAAATACATTAGTCTTTTTTCTGTTTTGCTAACAACATTAATGATTACAGTTTCTAGTGTTTAGGTATTGCTAAGAAATCATTATGGTTTCATACTTGTACTAGAAATACTATGATTAATATGGACAATATTTTAAGGTATCCTGGACTTTATTTAATACAATATCAATGGATGTATTTTCAATGAACTCCTATGTCAAGGTTAACTTGCTAATTAATTTTTTTAAGTTCCAGAAAAGCTGCAAATGAAAATTTAATCAGCTTACTCATATCATCAGATAATCTATCTCAAAAATTTGTATTTTGGTCCTTAGATCACATTATAGTTACTAAGCTTAGCACGTATTTCAAATGACTCTATCAATAATTATTTAAACATAATCAAAATGTTTTCATAAGTAAGTTATAGTGATAGTATTAACTATCACTAAACTGTAAATTTAATGGACCTCTTGGAAGTCAGAAGATCTGGGTTTGAGTCATGGCTTGAAAATTTCTGCTTTTGTTTGTTTTTTTATTATGAAGAAATTAATCTACCGATGCATTTCAAACTAATTAAAAATATTTGCCTTTGAAATTTTATTAAACATTGTCATAATTGAGATTGCATATTAGTTTGTTAAATTAATTTTACTTTATAAAATGGATACGTACATTGTTAAATTTTATGAACATCTGAAATTACAGAGATCATTCAAGATTGCCTTCGTGTGCCACTCTGTAGAAATAACTCATAATATTATTTGTTTCTAGACTTTTCTTCACACTCTTCTTCACACATATCATTTGTTTCTAGAGTTTTCTTCACATTGCCATTCATGTCTTTGATATTGCAGACTATAATTGAAAGCTTTGCTTTCAACGTCTTTAGTCTCCTAGAATTAAGGAGATAACAGAATTAATGGATAACAGAGAATCGACTATATCTGAACAGTTTTTCCTTTGCATCCAATTTTTCTTTGTACTCTATACTTATTAAAATGGCCCTGAGATCATTTCCTACTTGTAAGTGTAAATCCAAAACGCTAAGTGATAGATTTCACAGTTAAGACAAGGTGGATGACACTGCTCCAAATGACCTAATATTTAGAAACATAAATTGTATTGATGAAAGGATTGTACTTCTGACATTCATTTTGTACTCACAGAAGGTAAATTTCCTACCTAAAACAGCAAACATCCTTCTTCATGTGTCCCAAATGAGATTTTCTTACTTTGTTTGTTTTTTTTTTTTGTTAGTTTGTTCTTGTTTGTTTGTTTGGGTGGTGAGGGGTGTTTGAGAATCAGGAGCTCTACCCTTTGAGCCATGCTACCAACAGGAATGAGGATTTTTGAGAACAGCAAATTTATGTTTATTTATATTTTATTTTTTGCCCATCCTGAGTCTTGAACTCAGGGCCTGAGCACTGTCCCTAAGACTCTTTTACTCAAGGCTAGTGCTCTACCACTTGAGCCACAGTACCACTTCTAGCTTTTTTGAGTGTTTTATTGGAGGTAGTAGTCTCATGGAGACTTTTCTGTTTGAGCTGACTTGGAACCATGTTCCTCAGCTCTGAACCTCCTAAGTAGCTAGGATTACAGTTGTGAGTCACCATAGGCCAGTTAGCATTTTTCTACTAAGGAGGGAAAACCCCACCAATACAAAGGAGTGAACCCTTACCTCACTCAGGGTCTGAGACTATATGTTGACAAGTATTTTGGGGGGGGCAAAGTTTCCAGTAATTTCTCAGGTAAGATTTATGGACCATGACAGTGACTGTCATATTTTTCCTAACTACATTTTAAGTGCAATAGTTTTCTTCCATTTTCTGGATGGATTTGTGTTTTTCCAATGGTTTAAACATAAAATGTACAACACAGCCAAGCATGGTAGCTCATGAGTATGACCTCAGATAGTTAGAAGGCAGATCTGGTAGTTTAAGCCCATTCCAGGAAAAAAAGTTGGCAAGACTCTATACCAAACAATAAATCTAGGTGAGTTGTTGTATACTTGTCATACTACAAAAGAGAGAATATAAATGTAATTCAGACTGGCTTGGGAAGAAAGGTGAGCCCCTCTCTCCAAAATAATTCAAGATGAAAAATTGCAAGGGCATGTCTCACATAAAACACCTGCCTACTAAGAGGGCCAGAGTTAAATTTAAGTGCCAGGTTGAACTAGGATTTAACATTGAAGAACTGTTGTCTTTCATCAGAAATCTTAATGTCTGCAAATTAAATAGGAAATGGAATAATAGTACAGAGATGGTTCTAAAAAGGATTGTTGTGTGAGGATATCAGGGAAATAAGAAAGGAAAGGTGATATACAATAGGGGTCATGCCACTGACTATACAAGATAAGAAAGAAAAGGATGGATGTTAACTCCAGTAATTAATAACTTCAGGAACTTAAATTGCCACCTCCTGACAGATGCTATTTTCTCAAACCCAAACATGGACTTAGATTTGAAAATCCTTTATCAGCTGGATTCTCAACATGGCTACTTGTCTACTGAGAAACCTAGATATTAAAATCCACAGCCAATCATGGCATCATACCCCAAATCTGTTGCACCCACACCTCTCATATCATTTATCAAACCCCTGTGTTATTTTATATACTGAGAACACTGGAGTTATTTTTTTACCTCTTCTGAAACCCAGGTATGATCCATCAGAAAAGTAGATGAGCTTTAAATTAAACAGTACACAAATATGATTGTTTCATCTCATTTCAAATGCTATCCACCTTGATGTAACCACCACCATATTCTGTTTAGACATAATTCTCAAAGACATTGATGTTATCTCAACATGCAAGTATCCTTTGGAAAGAGGAATCTGATTTTTCTTGTGTTTCTTTTCAAAACTCCAGGACAGTTCTAAAAGTCATATAAAGTATCAGAGTTCTTGTGGTGGCCATCTCTCTCATTTGAGTAGTCCTGTTCCCTTTCAGGTGGCTCCAAACACATTAATGACCTATCTTTCTTTGATTTAGTCTGTTGTCTATGCAGTAGGATTTCTTCTAGAAAGCAATAATTCTTTAAATATTATGGCTTACTTTGTAATCACATTTAACTCAAATTAAAGGAGTGTTAGCTATGGGGAAAGAACCTGAGTCAAAATCCCTCTCCTAGTCATGTTCTAGGAGACCCAAGCATTTTATCTCTTCATGTTATCTCCCATGATCACTCTTCCTTGAGCATAGTTAGTTGCCAGTAAATCATCAGAAATTCTCCATAGGGATAGAAAAACTTCAGGCAATGGAACTGTATGCACCTTTACTCTGACATCTGTACAGGAAACTCCTACTAAAAGCATCCTGCATCTCATAAAGATACCTAGAACTGTGGGATGGAAACAATGTACATGCAATGATCTCAAAAGGGGCTTGAAATGAAGTCAAGTTCAGTGAATATCCTAAGAAACTAAGAAAACTGGGAGGAATTATGTTGGGAGAGGTGTAGGAAGAATGATGAAAAGAGTGACACTGATCAATTAGTATTGTACTTGCTAGATGCTGGTGATTCACTCCTGTAATTCTAGATATTCAGGAGGCTGAGATTTGAGGATTGCAGTTAGAAGCCAGCCCAGGCAGCAAAGTCCTGAGATTCTAATCTCCAATTAACCACAAACAGCTGGAAGTTGAACTGTGGCTCAAGTGGTAGAGAGCTCGTGGTCTTTTTGTTGTTGTTGTTGTTGGTTTTGTTGTTGTTGTTGCTGTTGTTGTTGTTGTTGTTGTTATGGGGCTTGAACTCTGGGACAAAGCGCTATCCCTCAGCTGTTCAGCTCAAGGCTAGTGCTCCACCACTTGAGCCACAGCGCCACTTCTGGTTTTCTGGTGGTTTATTGGAGATAAGACTTTCATGGCTTTTCCTGCCCTGGCTGGATTTGAACTGTGATCCTCAGATCTCAGCATCCTGAGTAGCTAGGATTACAGGTATGAGCCACCAGCACCAGGCGTAGAGTGCTAGTTTTGAGCATAACAGTTCAAGGTTCAAGCCTCAGAACTGGCAAAACAAGTAAAAACCCCCACAAAACAAAGCATTACATTTATACACTTACTTGTTAAATGTTAACGCCTTTGTACAAGTACTTAATGATGATAAAAATATAAAAAATTAAAAGTCTTTTAAGTAAAGTTACTTCATTTCCCTAAGATCAGCCCATTGTCATTCCAATGAACTCCTCCAATACTCTGAACTGGAGAAAATGGAATTTTTTTAAATTATGTTTGCAACTGAGCTGCATAGGTGAGGAAGGCCTACCATTTCTGTTTCCCTTGATGGTATTCTCATTCTGTCCTTGTCTGTCTCTTTCTCAGCCTCTCCGGTCCTCCATAATTGCTTTGCCACTTTATTTTTGTGTAGTGTCTGTTTATGTGTGCATTTTTATTCAGTTCCCATTGGAAATTCCAAGGATATGAGATGCTCACTACCACCACCACCCACTGGTAACAAAATGACATCTTTCTATGGAAGACTACAACTAATCACGTGACTTACTACTTCCCTTCTCCATATTGATATTTCTCATGTCTTGTTTTTAATTCATATAACTGCCCTTTTATGCAAAGTATGCTATCCATGTATTAAGTTCCTAATATCTTCCCCCACCAGAAGGACAACTTTAAGAAGTCAGATATCCTGTCTGTTTGACTAGGTAATGTAGCTCCAGGGCCTAGCATAGGAGTCTGAACAGAAAAGAAATCTAGGAAAGAACCCACAAAACAATCTATAAATGAATGTGAAATTGGGAGGGAAATTATCCATAGCAAGTTATTCAATGGCTGCTTATCAATCCCTAAAATCAATTACAGCACAATGCATTTGACATAGGTGCTCTTGATTTTTATCCTCAGAAATATTTGTCCAAAAAGTCTCTGTTTTCCTCATGCCACTTTGGGAACTACATTTAAATGTTTATACCTTGCTTTGAAGTTGTTGTAAGACATCATGATGTTGTAAGACATCATGCCTTGTGATTTACAATCATTCTAGAGGCTTTTCCAATTAGTGTCATGCATTTCAATATAATTTATAGGTAATCAGTTTCACATATACATCATTATTGACATAACCAAGTTACAGAGTTTACCAATAAGAACACAAAACTGTTGCTTTATATCTTTACTTATTTATGGTCATTTCTTTTATTTTTTCTGAGAAAAAAATGTTCAAACTTCACATGATGGGCTTTCATAGCCAAATTCCAGCTGGAATTTGCTAGTTATTTTTTGAATTAAAAAAATAGCGGTATATTCTCTGCCATATTGGAGCCTGTGAAGACCTGATGGGATTATAACACTTCAAAGAGGCCAAATGGGTAGAGGCTGTGGTGCAAGGATATTTTCACCAACTATATGCTGGCTTTCCTTAAAATGGAAGGTTTTTAATGCCCAAGATGATAACAATTTTACTTGACAAGAGATGTGCTTCCGTATACAAAGTAAAAAACAAAACAAAAAACAATAAAACACAGTAACTCCTGTTTGCAAACCCACCAAAACTAATCTGGCGAAAGATAATTGGCACCCATGGAAACAGTGGCATGATTTCTGCCAAACTCCAAAGCAAGGCCATAACATAGGATAAGTGTGATGTTGTAGTCCTCCAGGATGTAAACGAATGAAAACTAAATAAAGTATTTGTAAATGTCTTAGAAATTCATTGTACAAAGGAGTTTCAATTAACCATGTAAGTCAGTGTATGAGTAAAATGTATCCTGATCAATATAACCCCTTTAGTATTTCTCCCCATCTCTCCCAATCACACCATCTCTTAGTTACCTGGTTCCATTTTTTTCATAGGTACACTGAACATTATGACTGCATTTTTTTCTGGATGTGGAATCTCTAGTAATTGTCTCCTTGTCCTAGATAAAAGCTCATCATTGGGATCTCAGCCTCCTAATTAACTAATATTATACTTTGAGACACTAGTGTCTTCTTTTGAAATAGCTCCATATTTCTACTCTGATCTCCTATTTTAGCCTATTCTAAAGAAATATGTCACAATAACACATTTCAAATAGTGTCCCCTACATCATTTAGGAATTTAGGTTAGATACTTCTATAGAAGTCTCTGAGATCTGAGAAAGTTAGTATGAAGCTGACCTGGGCAAGTAAGTTCATGAGGCTATCATCTCCACTTAAATACCAAGAAGCCAAAAATAGAGCTAGCTATTCTGATGTCTGAGATCTGAGATTCATATTTTGAAACAAGCCCTGGAAGCCAATCTGAAAGCTTTTTATTTCCAATAAAAAACTCCAAATGGAGTTGTGGCTAGAGGTAGAGTGCATGCTATGAGTGGAAAGCTGAAGTAGATCACACAGGTCTTGAGTTCAAGCCCTGTACCAACATAAAATGTATTTAGGATGCATCTCTGACTTGTGACATTGAAATCTTTTTAATCAACTATGCATTTAAGATTAAGTTAAAAAACTAATAGCACCATTTTATGAGAAATGTGTCACATACATTGTCAAAACAAATTAATGAATTTCCAGTTGAAATACATGTTTATATAAAAAGAGGGTAATATTAGTGTGCTTTATTTGTTGGGTTTGAGAGTCCCCCAGTGCCACGCCACATACACTTGGTTGAAACTTTTGGAATGAAAGGTTCTGGACAGGAGTGGAGCCTGACATAGACTCAAGCCCCAGGCATCCCCCAGGAGTTGGTGGAGAACTGGATTCCCTAAAAAAGACAATCTGGTCAGACTTAACCCATTGTTCTCTGAGAAAGAGAAGTTCCAGTGTGACTGTTGCTCACCACAGTGACCCAGGGCCCAGTGGCAGGATGCCTGCCCTGTGCCCCGACAAGTCCCACCTGGGAGAGCGTCTGTCCTGCCTCCAGGCCAATTCAGGCCTGCCATTGTATACAACAACTCTTGTTTCCTCCTCTAACAAGCAGCTCAGTATCCAACCACCATGGGAACCCAGTCCGAGAGGCACAATGGAGAGGAAGCTGCCGAAGCAAGCGTTTGGAAAGGAGCAGAGATCACAGCAGGCAAAGCAGCCATGAAGATGTGTCTGCAAGGAGTCCTTAGCTGGGTTCAGCAAAGAAAAGCCAGCGCAGGTGGGAGGAGCACTTCCATAAAGCTGCCTGTGGTGGATAGATGGCTTCTGATTTGACCTCCACAACAGAATAAGGGACTGCAAGTTCAATGAATAGTCTCTGGCCAGAGAAACAAGGTCAAACACTTAAGTTTCTTCACTTCCAGTGGTTCCTGGTATTTCCAGCTGAGTGGACATCTTTCTGTGACCAGTGGGTGCCACCCCACCTTCTGCGGAGTCTGCGTGAGAGATTGTGTTGGACAAAGAGCTTCAAGGAAGCATGCCCCCAGGAAGGGGGTGTTGGTTCAAGGCTTCCCATACACTCGGCTGCACCTTTATAGCCTCTACCTTTATTCTTACTATATTCTTCTTGGCTGTACATTCATTGCCTTTATTCTCATTTTGGCTATTTTTCTATTGATCCGTGAACAGAGCATGTTGTATTTTTCCAGTCCAATAGAGATGGCTTCTCTAAGTAATAAAGGCTAAGGCCAAAGATTAAATGTGGGCAATCCCCCAATCAATCTATCATCTGATGTGACGTTGCCTCCAGAAACTCCTACAACTTCACAAGCGGTTTTGCAGCTCACGAATAGTAAATATAGAGACTTAAAATTTCTAGATATGTCTAACAGACAAAATCAATGAACTAAACTAAGTTAGAAAGAGTTATCCCAGTAGTTTAGAGAGTTCTAAAAAGAAGGGACCTCTGATTATAAAAGAAAAAGAAAGATTCTCCCAACAGTTATGATTAAGTTTAGTCCAACTTACATTATAGGGAATAGATAGTGTTTTCACACAAAATATAAAGTTAGTGACATATTTCCTGAACCAACGAAGAACCATTTCCTTATACAGGAGCTTATAAAGATGAAATTAGTTGGATAAAATTAAAAAGAGTATAATGTAAGTACAGCCCTGTCTTAGGTTTGTTAATTATTAAAATTATTATAAAAAAGGCTGAATAGATGACGTATTCTATTAAACAATATGCTAGACTTGTTTCGCACCACTTAGCTTAAACAGTTGGTGGGATAGTCATTAATTTTCATGTAATTCATCAATGCTTTGCCTTTAAAAAATTGATTACGTGCTTAAATAAACAAAGAATCTATGTCACAATCACACACTGTATAAAAATGTTAATTCTCCTCAATAAAGATACACTCAGATGCAACTCTTTTGAGTCTGTGTCTGTTTGTCACTTTGCCGACTCCTTTGCCCACCTATCCCGAGATCACTGTCCCGTCGGTCACAGTGCTCCGGCCGAGCTGGTCTGTCGCACCCCAGTAAAATAACACCAGTGTCCAATGGATGCTTATGTCTTTCACACTCATGAATTCTGACAATAAGAATTATGACCTGCTGTTTTAGATGCTGGTTTGAAAGTTAAGCACAGTGTTTGACATCTTTTAATTAGAAGACATTTTGTTTTAGTAGCCATATGAATTAATAATTTTAATAGAGATGACTCAGAAAGTCTTTGAGCATTAAATATTATTTGTGGCAATTGAAGTAAATTTAAATTATCTATTTGAAATCAACACATATATTGATAAAACTTATTTGTGTAGGCTAGAGCAATGTCATACTTCACCAAAGTTTAATTTGGGGACATTTTACAACTGTTGTTGACTCATGAGGCTTTGAAATATATAGCTTTAATGTTTTCCCAAATTGTACAGATTATTTTACAAAATCATGTATATCATGAAGCTATTTCACAATATGATAAATGATAATGGATACTGCAAAGAAGTTTAGATGAACTCACTCCCTTGGGTCAAAGAAAACTGATGGACCCACTTAAAGATCAAACTTGTGGCTTTGACTATGCTTCACCTTGCAGGAATAAATGTAATATATATCCCACACCTATATTAAATTTATTCTGTAATATTTTTCTCTCATGTATACATGAAAATGTATTTCCTTGGGCATTATTTTAGTAAAATGCAATGTAATTGACATGCTTTATAACAATGTTTAAATGTACATATATGTTTAATGAATGATTCCTATATAATTTGTTTGAAATATTTGGTACTATTTCTTTGGCAGTGATAAGAGGCTTACATTTTTAATATATAGTACCCAATGATAATCCATGAGTGCTTTCATAACATGGCGTGTCATTTTTTCTACAAGTAAATTTTATATTCTAATTAACATTAGACCTTTATTTTATACTAATCATTGTGTAGATTAAGGAAAGTTTACCTTAAATCATTTTTATATATGATTAAGAGGAAATTGAACTTGACACAAATGTATAGTATGGACATTGATTTTTTTGAATAAAATGAATAGTATACCCATTTTTATTTTCAAAATTGACTCTTTTTGTTCACTGAGACTTTGTTATGTTTCCCCTTCCACAGGATGGTTGAAGTCTGATTTTTTTCACTACAATGGATATTTTGTACCTATGTATTTTCTCCTTGCAACTCCTCCTCCCCCCTGCCCCATGTTGTTCTGTATATGTTTAAAAATGTAATCCAAGAATATTAGCAGCTTCAATTTCTACCAGGAGGTTAATAGGAGAGAAGAATCTTTCAATGGCTGAATGGTAAACCCAAGTGGCATCACCACTTATATAAAATTATTAACAAAATTTACTGTAGCACATATCATTTGGGAAACATGGAGCCTAAGTTCCATGTCTCTTTGAATAAAATAACTAAGTTGAGATACCTGTGTTAACTTCTCACTCTTTAAGAATTCATTTCGTTAAGATCTTACAGGAGTATTTTGTGGTATCATCATGTTTAAGTCAAAAGACTCCTAAATCCACAGGAAAAAATATTAAAATTTCAAAAAAAATCTTCCTTTGAAGCTTGAGCAGTTATACTTCCTACAGATATTAAAGCTGTTTCTCTAGGCATACATTTACAGTAAACTAAAAGTGTAACCGTTTGTCACGATGCACTAATATCAATTCAAAGTGATCAAAGACCTCAACGTCGGAATCAAAACTTTGAAATTACTGCAGGGAGTAACAGAAACATTAGTACAGGTAGAAACTTCCTGTAAAAAAATACAGGGGCACAATAAGTAGAAGAAAGACTTGACAAGTGGAACTACATCAAAATTAAAAGTTTCTGCACAGCTAAAGACAGAGCTATTAACTAGAAAGAAAGCCAACAAACTGTGCGAAGACCTTTACCAGCAATACATCAGATAAAGGCTTAATATCCAGTACAGTCATCCTTTGCTATATGGCAGTTCACGTATTGTGACTTCATTGTGTTGCAGGTATCATGGAGTTTTCACTATATTGTGGGATTTTGCAGTATTTATATAGTCATATAATATTGATGACTTTATTTCTGCCTAAAAAATTAAAACAATATAAAATATTAATTAAAACATATTAGAAGAATATTAAAAGCCGGGCGCTGGTGGCTCACGCCTGTAATCCTAGCTACTCAGGAGGCTGAGATCTGAGGATCGCGGTTCAAAGCCAGCCTGGGCAGGAAAGACCGTGAGACTCCTATCTCCAATAAACCACCAGAAAACCGGAAGTGGCGCTGTAGCTCAAGTGGTAGAGCGCTCGCCTTGAGCTGAAGAGCTGAGGGACAGCGCTCAGGCCCAGAGTTCAAGCCTCACGACCGACAAAAAAAAAAAAGAATATTAAATAAAAATAAAATACATTATGTAGTTCATTAGAGGATGAACACCTTACTGTGTACAATTGAGATGCAGTACTATACACCACTAGTGCTTGTTCAAGTTTGCCAATGGGAGGTTGTACACTACAAAATATTGGCTGATGTAATGGAAGTCAAACAACCATAGTACTGTGCGCTGTATCCTGGGAGCTGATTGGCCCAGTGACCATAGCATCAGTCCCTTTATTCTTTCCTACTGGGCCAAATCTTTCAATCTTTCAACATCCCTCTTTTTATTTGTCTGCTGGTTGGGCCTGAACTCTGAGCCTGGGTGCTGTCCCTCAGCTCTTCCTCTCAAGGCTAGTGCTCTACCACTTGAGCCACAGTGGCACTTCTGGTTTTTTTTTTTTTGCTTATGTGATGCTGAGGAATCGAACCCAGGGCCTCAGGCATGCAAGGCAAGCACTCTACCACTGAGCCACCTTCCCAGCCCTTAGCATCCCTCTTTGTCCATTTCACATGGACATCTGATGACTACATGTAATGTTGCTCTGTGGTGTTGTGTTTTTGTGAAGTTTTTGTAAAAGTCTGAATTTATTTCTAGTCTTATGATGTCACCCAAATGTTTTGAGCCTTCTAAGGCTTCTGGAAGTGAACTAAAGTGACAGAAGAAGATGCTTACTGTAAAACTAAAGGTGGAAGTTCTCAGCCTGTTAAAGGAAGGCAAAAGCTACATGGCTATAGCCTGCCATTATTGTATCAACAGATGTACAGTTCACCACGTAAAGATGAAAAGAACATTAGGTTTACCACAAGAATGACTTTTTTTTGGTTATGGGTGCTGAACTCTGGTTCTGGGAACTGTCCCTCAGCTCTTCAGCTCAAGGCTAGCTCCTTACCACTTGAGACACAGTGCCACTTGCAGATTTTTTCTGCTTTTATGGTGTTAAGGAATCGAACTCAGGGCTGCATGCATGTGATGCAAGCACTCTACCACTGAGCCAACTTCCCAGCACCAAGAAAGACTTTTAACAAGAATGCAAAAGGGTGGTCACTTCCCACAATAAGGCCATTGTGAAGATGAAGTCTTCATTGGACCTGTGGATAAATGACTGCAGGAAGAAGAATATCTCCTGGGATACAAACACCATCTGGACAAAGGCCAAGAAACTTTATGATTGTTTTGCTGAAAGCATGGATTTTCACAATGTTGAAGAGGATGAAGATGACAACAACAATGCAGAAGCAGGACTGTGGAGTGCTTCTCACACAAGAACCACCACATTCAGTGCCAGCAAAGATTGATTTGATAAATTTCAAAGATGCTTTGGATTCAAGAATATGTCACTGTATGGAGAACCTGCCTTTGTGGATAAAACCAGAGCCAAGGACTATGAGAGTGAACAACATGTTCAAATCTATCATTGAGGAAGGGGCTATAAGCCTGAAGTTTTCAACATGGATGAGATGGACTTATTTTGGAAATGAATGCCATCTCCCACTTTTATTATGAAGGACAAAGCCAAAGCCTTTGGTTTTAAGCCTCAAAAAGATGGAGTAACTGATTATGTATGAGAATGCTGGGAGCTTTATGGGAAAGCCAGGGCTCATTGATCAGTCACAAAACCCTAGTGCCCTAAAAAACAATACTAGATGCACAACCCCAGGGCCTCAATCATGAAAAATCCTCACAGCTGATTGGTTCTACCAGTGCTTTATCCTAGAAGTTAAGCTTTATCAGCCAGAGAACAACCTCAAGTTCAAAGTGCTTCTGATCATGTACACTGCTGGAATCCATGTAGTTGATCTCTTGTATAATGGTGTCCAGACAGAGTTCTTAGTGCTGAACATTACATTGCTCATTTGGCCCAAGGTTTTATTCACGCTTGTAAGTTGCTCTGCACTTTTGAAACACGCTACTAAATCTAGTTGAAGCTATGGACTCAGACAAAAAAACTTCTTGCCAAGGCTTATGGGTGTGATGAAAATATTGTGTCTCATCTCTTAAATATTCTGAAGTCCATAAAGGAGATGAAGACTGAAACAGTAAATGCCAGCTGGAAACATTTGTAGCCACTAGTGGTCCATGATTACAAGGGATTCTTCCTTGATGAAGTCCATCACTCTGCAGCAGGTAAGGCTGTGAAATTGACAAAACTACTGGGAGGAGATGGTTTCAATGACATGACATTTGATGATGTGAATGACCTGATTAATGTTTACTCACAACCGCTGATGGTCAAAGACCTAATGGAGATGATGAAGTCAGCAAGTCAAGAAGAGGATGAGGAACAAGACCAACTATGGACGGGAGAAGAGGAGGAGGTTGGTCAAACACTCGATCATCTTGAAACCATGGTCAGAATAGCCAAAGAACTTCAGCGAGTGGCTGAGGAATGGGATCCCCGGATGCTTCATTCATCATACTTCATAAATACAATTATTAGTGGAATGTCAGTTTATAAAAAACTTCTTCACTCAGAAGAAAAAGCAGCACCATCAACTCCCCATAAATATGGGCACCACTTGGATGAAGAGCTCAGTTAGGCCCAGGCTTTTAGCAGAAATAGAAGTTATGGCCTGAAGATACTGCACCATCTGATGAAGCATCTGATGAAGTGGTGCCTTCAGAAGAGCTGTAATGCTCTTCTTGGCTGTGTAGTACATTTGTGTCATTGTCATCACCTTTATCACCATCAGTGCTGCACAGCTACATAATTTCTGATCATCATTCAAGTTGTAGTGTAATTCATTGGCAAGTACCCATGTAGAATTTTATATGTTGTTAAAATTATGTAAGTTTTAAGAGTATTGTTATAATTATGTAGGTTTAACAGGGTAGAAAGTATTTAAGGGCATGTAAAGAGGGTGAGAAAGGTGAAAGAGAGAGTGGTAAAGATAGTAGGAAGGGTTTGTTAAGCATTATATATATGTACATATATACATATATATATAATAAATATAATGTTGCTATTTCACAGATTTTCATCTGTTTCAGTGGTCTCTGGAATGGAGCTCTCATAATAGGTGAGGGATCCTTCTATATAAGGAATTCAAGAAACTATCCCCTCCTAAACTTTGTAAACCAATCAATAAATTGGCAAGGGAGCTAAGGGGAAACTTCTCAGAAGAAGAGGTAAGAATGACAAAGAAACACATGAGGAAATACTCATCATCCCTGGCCATAAAAGAAATATAAAACAACTCTGAGATTCCATCTAAGTTAGATCGGCCAACATTGTCAATTTAAACAACAACAAATGTTGGCAGGGATGTGGGGAAAGAAGAACCTTACTGCACTGTTGGTGGGAATAGAAACTAGTATAATCACTCTAGACAGCATTCTGGAGGTTCCTCAAAAAACTAAGCATATATCTTTCCTACAAACCAGCCAAACCACTCCTGGGCAGTTATCCTGAACATCATGAGCCAAGATATGATAAAAAAAAAAAACCTGCACATCCATGTTCATTGCCACACTATTCACAAGAGCCAAGATATGGAAACAGCCCAGATGTCTCACAATAGATGAGTGGATCAAAAAAGTACAGTACCTATACACAATAGAATTTTACACAGCCTTTAGAAAGAATAAAGTAGTATCATTTGCAGGGAAATGGATGGAACTAGAACAAATCATGCTAGTGTAATCCAAGCTCAGAGAAACAAACCGTCAATTTGGAAATTAGAACTAAATGACATTGGGATATATTAAATTATACAGGATTCTAGATATACACAATGACACCAAACGAGGATTCTCTTAGGAGAGAAACAAAAAGGTGCAATGTCTATGTGCCTCTTCCTATTTGTATCAAATTATCTGTCTATCTATCTATCTGTCTCTATCTATCTATCTATCTATCTATCTATCTATCTATCTATCTATCTATCTATCTATCTATCTATCTATCTATCTATCTATCTATCTATCTATCTATCTATCTATCTATCTATCTATCTGTCTATCTATCTATCTATCTATCTATCTATCTATCTATCCATACATCTATCTATCTATCTATCTATCTATCTATCTATCTATCTATCTATCTATCTATCTATCTATCTATCATCTATCTGTCTGTCTGTCTGTCTACCTGTCCATTCTTCCATCTATCTAGCTATGACCTCCTCCAAGATATGGAAAGAAGATATGCCTCTTTTTTATTTAAATTTCAATGATTTTGTCTTCCATTATGTGTGGTGTATTTAAGTGTATATCTTTGGAGGGTTGGGGGAAGGGTTCAGAACTCAAGGGGAAAAGAATAAAAAAGGATAGCAATGGACACTAATGAAAATTACTTATACAACCCATGAGTGGAGATAGGAGGGAGGGACTAGGAGAGAATGAGGGAACAGAAGACATTGTAAGAGAGTAATGTACTCATTCCCTGTCTCATGTAATTGTAATTCCTCTGTTCATCACCGTTATAATAGCAATAAATAAACTTTAAAAATTTCCATTTACTCTTTTCACATATTTAGCTATGATCTAAAAGTATCTGCTACATATATGTGTACATGTATGTAAAATTTTGACAATTATTCTTATTTGTTCAGTATTTTTCTTGTTATTACACTTTAATATTCTGGATATGAAATATGTGATACACTTATCTATACATATGTAATTAAATTTAAATTTATGACAATCTATATAAAATACATTATTGTGGATATTTGTGAAAACATAAAATAGTTCATAAACAACAAAGCCCTAAAATTTAGAGATGTGAAATATAAGACCTTGTCTTTTTTTGGTCCAAAAGACTATGCATAACAATTACTAAGATTGTCGTAATCAAATCACTTCAATAGAGAGAATTTCCCTTAGTAGTGAGCATCTTAAATCAACGGCACTGCTTAGAGTTGTAAACAGCCAGTACAAGCCAATATCATTGAGGCTCATGGAAGTCATGCAGGGAATATACTCACTCATACCTCAAGGGTGGAGATTGTACTGCATGAGAAGGTAAAACCTTTGGAACAAAAAGAACTGGAAGAATTTAGTAGTTATTATGTTTTGAAATATATTGCCCAACTAAAAGTCAAATTGCTACTTTTGATCATTCCAAGTTTCAAAACTTGAAAAGGAAAAAAAAAGTTGAAAAGGAATAAATAAAAATAAGTAAATAAATAAAAATTATTTAATGAATAGATTTAGTTTATAGCACTTAAAAGTAACAGTAAATCTTTAACTGAATATCCTTTTTATTGGATGAATTCTCCAACAAAGGTTAATGTTTTACAAGAACATAAGTCTATTAATTTGAAATATGTGTTGTCTCATATATAGATAGATGATAGATGATAAAAAGGTAATAGATAATGAGATACCTATAACATTTGAATATTTCACTATCTAAATATTGTGAGTTTGAGAGCATGTTAAAACAAAAATGCCACATATTAATACACTTAAATAAGCCAAATATATCTTATAATCAATCTTCATCTCAATATTGTTTTCAATAATATAGTCTTTACTTGTCATGAAAAATATTATTTCCAGTCTTCCTATTTATTATATTACACTAATGTATACTTTATTAATTTGTGCTATCACTAAGTGTGTGTAAATTCATTTTACATAATATTCTGGAAATTAGTAATTAGTCCAAAATCTGGAAGATTTGCCTTATACAAAAAATACCATTATAAAAGATAAAGTCTTGGCTGGGCCTGTGGCTTAGTTGTAGAGTGCTTGCTAGCCTGAATGAAGCTCTGGGTTTGATTCTTCAGTACCACATAAATAGAAAAGGCCAGGAGTGGCGCTGTGGTTCAAGTGGTAGAGTGATAGACTTGAGCAAAAGTAGCTCAGGGACAGTTCCCAGGCCTGGAGTTCAAGCCCCAGGAATAACAAAATAAAATAAAATAAAATGAAGTGTTTTTAAATCTATTTGGCACTAATCAGAAGTGAAAGAGAAATAAAGTAAATACTAATGATGCATATTATTAAAATTAACATTTTTGAATCTATACAAAAAACTAGATTAGAGATACATTTAATTAATTAGATTTCTAAGACAATATGTTAAACAGTATGAAAATTGCTTCTTCACAAGATGGAGAAAATGGAAAAATTCAAAATATTTCCAGATGAATCCTTATGAATTAAGACATCCCACTAAACATTCCAGAAAAATGTAATAATTAATATCTTTATATATTCTATGTGGCCATTTTTATAGTTTACTCTTTAAATTTCCCTCTCTCATCATTTTAGACAAAAATGGATCATAGAACTCAATATTTCTAAAAATGAAGGAGCAAAAATTGAGATTTTGACTAACAGAAAACAGTAATTTACTAATAGTGTGTAATATTATTTTACTTAATATAATACATGATTTACATAAGAGAAACAAATATAATGCATATGTGATATATAATACATACACATATGGTAGTATCATGACTATATGCAACATAAACTATCTTTATGCTTAAAAATATGCTGTTTGGCTGAGTATTGATGGCTCAGGCCTGTAATCTTCTTCAGGAGGCTGAGATCTGAGATTCCCAGTTCAAGTAAAACCTGGCAGAAAAGACTCCGAGACTTTTATCTCTAGTTGACAAGCGAAGAGTGATAAAGAAAGCTGTGACTCAATAAATTGGTACAGTGCCTGTATTGAGTGAAAAGGCCAAGAGAGAGCAGAAACTCCAGCCTTGGTAACAGAAAAAAAAAAACAACAAGTAATTTACCTTGTTAAATTATTAGCTATCTATGAATTAAAGAAAAAACTATGGGAAGAAAGACAGCCTCTCCAGTAAATGGTGCTGGCAAAATTGGTTAACTACTTGTAGAAAACTAAAGCTAGATCCTTATATATCACCCTGCACCCGAATCAACTCCAAATTGATCAAAGACCTTGAAGTCAAAGTAGACACTCTGAAAACATTACAGGATGGAATAGGAGAAACCCTAGGTCTCCTTGGCTCAGGCCGAAATTTTCTGAATAAAGACCCGGAAACACAACAAATCAAAGAAAGGTTGGACAAATGGGATTGCATGAAGTTGCAGAGCTTCTGCATGGCAAAGGACATAGCTAGCAAGATCAATAGAAAGCCCACGGATTGGGAGAAGGTCTTCACTAGCCATACAACAGACAAGGGTCTCATATCTAAAATATACTTGGAACTCAAAAAATTAAATCACCCAAAAACAAATCCTCAAAGAAAGAACTGCCCAATAAATAAGTGGGCTAAAGACTTGAAGAGAAACTTCTCTGAAGAAGAAAGAAAGATGGCCAGTAGACACATGAAGAAATGCTCAACCTCCCTAGCCATAAAAGAAATGCAAATGAAAACAACATTGAGATACCACCTCACCCAGTTAGAATGGCTATAATCAAGAACTCTAACAACAAGAGATGATGGAGGGGATATGGACAGAAGGGAACCTTACTTCATTGTTGGTGGGAGTGTAAACATGTTCAACCACTTTGGAAAGCAGTATGAAGGTTCCTGAAAAGACTTCACGTAGAGAGCTCCGCTATGATCCAGCAATCCCACTTTTGGGCATTTACCCAAATGTTTACAAACAAGACCACACTAAAGCTACCAGCACAACTATGTTTATTGCAGCATTATTTACCATAGCTAAGATATGGAACCAACCCAGATGCCCTTCTGTAGATGAATGGATCAAGAAAATATGGTATATATACACAATGGAATTCTATGCCTCCATCAGAAAGAATGACATTGCCCCATTTGTTAGGAAATGGAAAAACTTGGAAAAAATTATGTTAAGTGAAGTAAGCCAGGCCCAAAGAAACATAGGTCGCATGGTTTCCCTTATTTGCAATATCTAGTATATGTATGAGTCAAGCAGAAAAGGTCAGATAATGTGATGTTAGGAAAATGAACTCTTAGATATGTATTTTAATGCTTTTTTATTTCATGCATTTGTTTCTAACCCATTTATAAGATTATCTCTTTGTTGCTTTGTATGTCCCTCCCCCACAGTATAACCCTTGCTTTCACTATATTTGATATCAATATAACTTGTGGAGGACATGGGGAAAAACAAGTCGTTTAAGGATACAGGTGGACCTGTTGCAACAATGAGAAGTACAAGGTCAAGTCGAAAACTAGCTTTACCACGTTGGTTGGGGGGATGGGAGAGGGGAGGATTGGGTGGTTGGTGGGACGGGGGCGGTAGGGAAGGGATGTGAAGGGTAAACAAAGGAGGAGGCTGCAATGCTTGATAAGAAATGTATGCATTATCCTGCCCATGTAATTGTAACCCCTCTGTACAGTATGTTCACAAAAAATAAAATTAAATTAAAAAAAGAAAAAACTATGTAGATATATTTAAATATTTTCTTAACAGTGAAATTTAGATATATTTGCTTATGTGCCTAGAATTAATAACATGTGAATGACCGCATTTTGTTGTTGTTGTTTAATGTATTTGATTTTTTGTTTCTTTTTATTTTATTTTTTTATTGTGTGAATACCGTACAGAGGAGTTACAATTACATGGGCAAGATACCGAGTACATTTCTTATCAAGCATTGTTGCCTCCTCTTTGTTTCCCCTTCCCATCCCTTCTCATACTCCCCCCACTTGATAATCCCCCGCCCCCACCAAAGTTGTAAAGTTCATTTTTCCACATAAGAACTTGCGCATCTCATTGTTGCAATGGGTCCACCTGTATCCCTAGTTAAAGGATTTGTTTTTGCCCTTCCCCTCCACGAATTATTCCAGCATCAAATACAGTGAAAGCAGGGGTAATACTGTGGGGGAGGGACATACAAAGCAACATTGAAATCATCTGATAAATATGTTAGAAACAATTGCATGAAAAAACAACATTTGAATACTTATCTTGGGGTTCCTTGCCCTAACATCAACTTATCTGACCTTTTTTGCTTGACTCAGACATATACTAGTTATTGCAAATGAGGGAAACCATGGGACCTATGTTTCTTTGGGTCTGGCTTACGACATTGCCCCATTTGTTAGGAAATGGAAAGACTTGAAGTCATTTTTTATAAA
Organism: Dipodomys merriami; assembly: GCF_024711535.1. Lineage (NCBI taxonomy): Eukaryota > Metazoa > Chordata > Mammalia > Rodentia > Heteromyidae > Dipodomys > Dipodomys merriami. The sequence continues at coordinate 10,136 of NW_027203408.1, read as the reverse complement.
ATATGCTTTAGTTTTTATTTTTAGTAGACAAGAATTACACATATTTATAGATTACAAAGTGATACATTGATAAAATCAGGATAATTATAATCTCTCTATTGAGAACCAACCCACACTTCTCAAGTTATTTTGTAATAATAAATGAATAAAAATCATGTTTACTCTGTTTAATTAATTTTTCCATGACCTCAGATAAGATAAGTTACTTCACATTATTCCTGCTAATATTTTATGTTTTATCCTCTTTATATTTCCATGTTCTTATGGAGAAATAATCTGCTTATAAAAATAAAAAGTGATATGAATAGCAATAGCATTGTGCATTTGACATGTATACTTGGTGGTGTTGCTTGCAAAAGCCATTTCTTTCCAAATTAAACAATAATTTTAAGGAAAATATTTAAATCAACATTTTTCTGGCTGATAAGTATTGTATGTAGAAAGACAAAGATGGGATCCATGCTTCTAAAAGACATGCAGGAAATGGACAATTGTGGGACTTTAAGAAAATCCTGTAGGGCTGGGAAGTTGGCTCAGTGGTAGAGCGCTTGCCTTGCATGCCTGAGGCCCTGGGTTTGATTCCTCAGCACCACATAAGCAAAAAGCAAAAAGCCGGAAGTGGCGCTGTGGCTCAAGTGGTAGAGCGCTAGCCTTGAGCTGAAGAGCTGAGGGACAGCGCCCAGGCACAGAGTTCAAGCCCCACGACCAGACCCAAAAAAAAAGAAAAGAAAAGAAAATCCTGTATTTCCACATAAGGACTTGTATATCTCATTGTTCCAATGGATCCACCTGTATCCCTATTTAAATGATTTGTTTTTCCCCTTCCCCTCCCCTAATTATGCCAACATCAAATACAGCGAAAGCAGGAGTTATACCATGGGGGACAGACATACAAAGCATCAAAGAAATAATCTTATAAATGTGTTAGAAACAATCACCTGAAAGAAAAAAAAAAACATTTGAATACATATCTTAGGGTTCATTTCCCTAACATCAACTTATTTGACCTTTTCTGCTTGACTCAGACATATACTAGTTATTGCAAATAAGGGAAACTATGGGACCTAAGTTTCTTTGGGCCTGGCTTACTCTTTTCAACTTTGGTGTGTGTGTGGGGAGGATTGGGTGAGGTGGCAGGAGAGGATGGGAAGGGATGGTAAGGGGAAACAAAGGAGGAGGCTACGATGCTTGATAAGAAATGTACTCATTATCTTGTCCATGTAATTGTAACCCATCTGTTCAGTAATTTCACAATAAAAAAAGAAAATCCTGTAAAGATAATCACAGATGATTCAATAAACTTTAAAGGGAATATGGAATAAAATGGAACAGATATAATCTTGCCTTGAAATGTGGTATTAAGGAAATGAGAAGCTGGCATTATTCTGACTAGTTAAATGCCTGCAATCCTAGCTGTTCAGGAGACTGAGATGGATGGATCCCAAGCCAAATCCATGCAGGGCAGAGGGAATCCAAGAGACTTAACTCTAATTAAGGAGTAAAAAAGCTGGAGGTATGGCTCAAGTGGTAGAGAGCTAGTTTTGACCCAAAAACCTAAGTGAGTGATAGGCCCTAAGTTTAAGCTTCAGTAACAAAAGAAAAAGAAAAAAAGAAAAGGCACAGGAATACTTCAAAGTATTGTGGTTTTTCTGTTTGTTTTTTTTTTCGTTGATTTTCTTTTTTTTAGGTTTTATTTTTTATTGTGAAAATACTGTACAGAGGGGTTACAATTACATGGGCAAGATAATGAGTACATTTCTTATCAAGAATTGTAGCCTCCTCCTTTGTTTCTCCTTCCATCCCTTCCCATCCTCCCCTGCCCTCCTACCCATTCCTCCCTGCCCCCCGACCAAAGTTGTAAAGTTCGTTTTCGACATAACGACTTGTATAATTCTCATTGTTGTTTTTATGTTGTGCAATGTAGTGCTTTTAGCTAAGGCATAATTTCACATCCTGGTTACAGGATAGATTCAATACATTTTCCTTTTAAAATCCTAGAAGCACTTTAAATGTTCATAGATCCATGGTTATATGCTTCTTTAATGTGTGTAGCTGAGTGAAATTTTTATTTATATTCATCTGCATACATATTAGGAGACAATGATGAAATGACATGAAATTGTAATGTGACATAGCAGAAAAAAAGCATCCCATAAATTTTCACCATCATGAAAAAGTGGTCAATGTTATTTGCTATTATCCAAATTTAAAGTTTTTTTTTAACTACTACAACATATTGGAAAAGTAATAAGTATTTGTGGATCAAAATCAAAGTAATTACCTACCAATATCATCTATACAACACATATAGTTTGATTTTCCTACAGTAAACAATAAAATAGCTTTAATAACTATGAACAAATATGATAATAAGGGCAAGTGTAAATGAATATGTTTACTTACAGAGACCAATATTCTTGAAATCATATCTGAAAATAATTGGTTTGAATTAGTTTTAAATTATTAGAGGAATAATGCCTCAGAAGAAAGACGTGTCTGTTCTAGTTCAACTCTGATCTTTACTTTTGTTCTTCAACTTGAGTTTTTCCAAGAAAAACTAAACAGAAAAGTCTCTAGGGTTAATGGAATAACCCAAAACACAAATCCAAAGGCAAACTACTTTCAAAAGTATTATATGCCAAAAGCTACATCAAGTTGTCATGGAAACCTTCTCTATAAAATTCAGATGCAGTGATAAAAAAGTATAATTTAAATGAAAGTATGATTGTAAGATAATAGGGAAAACAACGAAAATTAAATTATGATACATTCTAACAAATTAAATTAATGCAGAATTTTAATTTTGTTATGATAAATTTTACATTATGATTTTATATTATGATTTATAATATGATACACTTTTACTAAAATTGCATTTAATATAAGAATAGCTAAATTATCTTCTTAAATTTTTAAACGATTCTCAATTTGTATCAACTATTTGTGATTGAATTTAGGTAAATTTTCCAAAACAGTAATATCAAAGGAGGCAAGTGCCACTCTTAACTACAAATGTAATTATTAAGCTCTAACATATTTTTTGTAAGTTTAGTCAAGTTATCATTCCCAAGGTATTTAATAAGAGAGTTTGCAATCTATGGATAAAGTGTTACTTTGTTTATATTCTGTAGCAAGGTGCCACAGGATTTTATTCAGGGTGTCTGATTTTCTAGATTGTTTTATCCAAGATATTACAATAGATTTAATTATTAACAAATACAATTTAGTAAATATATACACATATATTATACCTCACATTTTTCCTTTATGAAGAAATATCTAAAGCTCACATTATTCTTTAAAGTATAGGCTTAAAGAATTTTAGTTAATTGGTTATCATGTCACAGAATATTTAGTTAATGATCATGTAATTTGCTCTCTATTTGCAATTAGTGATAAAATTACCAAGGATCACATATTCACAAATGATTAAAAATAGCTTCTCAATGTGCTCATAGGTACTGTTACTGACTTTAGTAAGGAATCCCACTCTATTACTTATAGCACACAATTAAATTTAAAGAGGGAAAGGTTGAGTTTCATTTATAAAGTATGAATATTGTTAATTAAGATAAATCCTTACATTCAAGAGGTACCATAAAATTTATTTTATCTCATTTAAATTACTGTTGTTGTTTTCCATTGTTATTTATGGGTCTATATGCAATCATAAAGTCAGGCCAATGGCATAATTTTGTTCATAAAAGTTATTGACAGGAACCCAAGCTGAAAATATTCCCCACTGAATTACAAATGCAGTGATGCAATTTAACATCATATTTAATTATCATTTTTCCTCTTTATAGATTTGACCTCGTGTCAAACACAAGAGATATCGAACTTTAAATAATCATGCATTAAATTTGTTTTCCAGCGAAAACAAAATCAGTCATGTCTCCCTGGAAATTTTCTGATTATTAAGAATTGTTTCAAATGCTGAGTTCTCTCTCTCTCTCTCTCTCTCTCTCTCTCTCTCTCTCTCTCTCTCTCTCTCTCTCTCTCTCTCTCTCTCTCAATCTTTCTCTCTCTCTCTCTCTCTTTCTCTTTCTCTCTGTCTGTCTGTCTGTCTGTCTGTCTGTCTGTCTCTCTCTCTCTCTCTCTCTCTCTCTCTCTGTCGGGAAATCAGGGGTACTTTCTTAGCTTACTTCTATAGTAAAACTGTGATTTCAGTCATACTCTGGGTATGGTAATATTATTTATTCTAAAGTAACATGATATTTCCCATTTCATAGAAAGAAATTTGAAGATACATTTTATTTTCTTTTGTTCATAAGCTTTTTATTCCAGTCTCTGAAGTTAAAACATTCCTTGTGCCATTTTAGATGATTACATATGGCTTACAAAATAGTATCATAATTGTTCCCTGAGGGAATTTTACTATTCTTCAATAAATGAATTAAATTTTTAGACTAGACTGTAGTAAGCAATCTAGCGAAAGCAGTGTGAACTTTTTCTAAATAAATATGAGGGCATCACCTTTAACTTTGGAAATTATGATAGTAGGTTAAAAATGATAATTCAAACTGGACTAAAAATCTACTGTTTTGACTTTGAAGCAATGAACATTATCTAAAATTACCTTTTGTACATTTTATTTATAAGAATATACATGAAAATTTATTTTTGTATAAATTATTTTTTCAGATTTCTTAGCATATTTAAACTACAACTTGTATTGCTTGTTTTTATTTACTTTTTTTTTCTTGGTCATGGGGCCTGAGAACAGCTGTGGGCTCTGTCCTTGAGCTTTTGTACTCAAAGTAATCTTTTACTGCTTTAAGCCACAGTGCTACTTCTGGGTTTCTAGTGGTTAATTGAAGATGTGCCTCATGGACTTTCCTGCCCAGATTGGCTTTTTCGCATGATTCTCAGAGCCCAGCCTCCTGAGTAGCTAGGATTAAGGCATGAGCCACTAGATCTCTACATAAAAGTTATATGAGACAAATGTCTATATTATGTTTTATATTACTATTTCAATATTAATTTCATTTTATGTATATATAATATACATACGTGTATAAATCTATAGCTATGTATATATCTATATAGATATTTTTGAATGTAGCATAATGAAACCACTAAAGAGGGAGTTGTTTGAAAAATGGGGTAAAGAAGAATATACTGGAGGTGAATTTTTCCAAAATAAACTGCATATATATGAGAATATCACAACAAGACATTCAGTGTACAAATCTATGTGAATTAAAAAAAGAAGTAGGAGAATCATATCTATCTGTATCTATCTATCTATCTCTATATATAAAATGTGTGTGTGTGTGTGTGTGTGTGTGTGTGTGTGTATGTGTGTGTGTGCGTGCATGTGTTGATACTGAGTCTTGAACTCAGGGTCTAGCTACTGTCCCTTAGCTTTTGTAGCTTAAAAAGAGTAAATAAAAAGAGTGGGCCCTTCCTTACCAACTTGAGTCACAGTTCCATTTTCAACTTACTCCTTGTTAATTAGAGATCAAGAGTCTCACAGACTTACCTTCCAGGGGCTGTCTTAAAAACTAATTCCCTCAGATCTCAGACTTCTAAGTATCTAGAATTAGAGAAAGATATATTTCACCAGCACCATACTTGCAATAATCATTTAGCATTTTCACTATAAATTGTAAAACAAAAAACACTTTTTAAAATGCAGGTCTACTGGTGAAAACTCTCATTTTTTTATTTGCTTGGCAAATTCTTCTAGCACTCATTCCAGGTGTCTTCTTTTTTTTGTCTTGGGTTTTTTTTTTTTTTTTGTCTATTACATCAAGTTAAAGTTTGCCTCTGTATAGATCTCACTTAGGTTTAATTTATTTGTGTACATTTTGGTTTCATATAGCAAGCCATGTATTTCCTTCTCTGGGAAGTTTTTTCCTTGAGTTTTCTTCAGAGATTATACTAACACATACCGAGGTTTTCTTGGTGGTGTCCACAGATTATATGCCCATTTTCATCCATTCTTTGACTGCTCTGGTTGCTAATTTTCAAATAACCTCTTTCCAAGTTTGCTGATTCTTAGGCATGATGGAGTTTTTTTGTTGAAGTTCTTCATTGGATTATTCAATTAATTCATTTTTTAGTTCTATCATTTCTGATGGTTTTGTGCTTTGCTACTTAATATCCTTTTCACTTTATTCATTTATTTTCCCTACAGTTTTATTTTTAAATGTTTTCTTGTAACTCACTGAGTTAATTTAAAACAATTATTTTAAACCACAGGCAGTTCATGAAAAGTCCATTTCCTTACCATAAGTTAATGGGACATTGTAGTTTCCTTTGGTGGTTCCACATTTGCCTAAGTCTTTGTGATTTTTGCCTTTAAGATCCCACTGGATCTGGATGCCAGTGGCTCATGTCTGTAATCCTAGCTACTCAGGAGGCAGAGATCTTAGGATTGCTATACCAAGCCAGTCTGGGCAGGAAACAGTATGGGACTGAGACTTTTATGTAAATTAATCCCCAGAAATCCAAAAGTGGCGCTATGGCTCCAAGTGTTACAGCACTAGCCTTGAGCTACTGAGCCCGTGGATAGTGCCTAGGCCTGAGTTCAAGCCCCAAACTTACAAAAAAGACAAAAGAAAAAGAAAAGACACCACACTTTCTCATTTCTTGACTCTTACAGAAACAACTTGATTTCTTTAGGTAGTGCCATATTTGCTTGAGTGTCTGTGATCCTTGTCATCTTGCTTTGATGTCTTGCATTTGCAGGAGAAATGACTCATCCAGTTTTCCCATATTGGGTTTGTCAATTGTAGACCTTTAGCTGCTGGCTCTCCTGATTACTGGGCCTGTCTCTGGGACTGAGCAGTGCCTGCTAAAATTTGGTTGTGAGAACATTTCCAGATCCTCTTTGAATCTTAAGCCTAATACTAGTTACTGGAATAACTATGGCTTTACTCAGGAGTCCAACTAGATCCCTGGGGATACAGACTAACTTTTGAATACAGTATACCATTCCTGCATACAAGTCATTGTGCTGGTTCAGTATGCACACCTCTGAGATTTGAGACATTGTTGCTAGGGGTGATGAGATTGTTCCTCAGGTTCTGAGTGAGCAGTCTTTTATTACATCATACAGAGCCAAGCATGGAGTGGGCAAGAACAGTGTCTGAGGAGAGTAGACATGCTACCAGGGTCGTGGATGGGCATGATCTCCTATTAGGCCCCTATTTAGGCATAATTGTCCCTGGACTGTGATTGAATGGAGTCTTGGAGTTCCACTTCAGCATCTGTAGTAAACTCCAGTGTCAGAAGACACACTACTGGAGACAAAAATGGATATGGGTATCACAAGTCCCAAATCTGATGAAGCCAGAATGGTTGCAGATGAAGGTTTACGACTACTGTTATAACCAAGAGCCATGAAACTCATTTCTTCCCTGATTATCTTTTTGATTTGTCTCCACAGTTGTTATGTCATCTCCCACTTGGAAGAAACAGGTCCCCAAAAGCACTGTGTGTCTGTGGATGTCTATGAAATCTTTGATACTATTACATTTTGTGGAAAAGTGAGCTGGTATTTCCCATTTCTTTAGTCATACTGACCTAGAATAACACGATTTAAACATTTTCAGATGTTATTCACAGCTCAATATCTATAGATTCGTGTTCATATATCTTTATAATTAAAATAGAGTCAGTATTAGTAATTGATAGGGCTCAGACTTCAGTTTATGTTTTCAGTGAATATAAAATAGGCACTTTTAAATACTTTATTACTATAATTAGGGTTTGATTATAGGAGAAAAACGAGTTAGTCAATAAGGCAGCGAAGACTTAATAAAGATTTCTTTCTTGGTAAATTCATTATTGGTGAACAGAAACATTACTAATTTTTATTTTGATTGTACCTTGAAACTTTGTATATATCACTTCTATAGACTTTCAATGGAATAATTTAGGGTTCTCAATGTATAGAACCATCTTATCTTCAAACATGGTTAATTTTAATTCCTCTCTTTAAATTTATGGTAGTTTTCTTTTATGCTCTTAAATAATTGATTCCACTGGAATATTCAGTACTGCAGTAGGTGAAATGGGTGACAAGGGACATCCTTGTGTTTCCCAGTACTTAGAGGAAATAGTCTCAGATCTGGCCTTTCAATCACAAGTTGGTTGTGGCTTCGTCATTTGTAGCTTGTGTTATTTGAGGCATGTCCTCCTTTCTGTACATAAGGCTGCAAGAGTTTTTCATTAGGCTAAGTTGAATTTTATCATTTTTTTGGGGGGGGGGCAGTCTGGTCACGGGGCCTGAACTCTGGGCCTGGGCACTGTCCCTCAGCTCTTCAGCTCAAGCCTAGCACTCTACCACTTGAGCCACAGCACCGCATCCGGCTTTTTTTCTTTTTGCTTATGTGGTGCTGAGGAATCGAACCCAGGGCCTCATGCATGGAAGGCAAGCGCTCTACCACTGAGCCACCTTCCCAGTCCCTTATCATGTTTTCTTATATCTATAGAAATAATCATGTGTTTAAATTAATTTTGTTGTCATGAGTCAGTATATTTATAAATTTGTATCTATCCTCTATCATATATTTATCATCTATCATATTTTTCATCTATTTGTCTATGACCTACTTGTTGAGCTGTAACTCAGCGTTTTCTGCCAGAAAGTCAAAAAATACACAACTTAAACTTTCAAAGACCATTATTAATTTTTTAAAAAATTGATCTCAGTCTTTTTGACCATGAGCTTTAAAATATAATCGTTTTATTTGTGACTAATTTGTGATTATGTAGTTAGGATTATAGATATGTTTCCACCACACCTGGTCTATTTATTTGTATTAGGAAGTTTGGGATCTGTTTTCAAACATTGATGCTCTCAATTTCTGCTTCTTGAGAAGTTGAGATGATATCAGTAAGACATGTTTTCTATCTCTGATTTGCATGTATACAATTGTCTTTACATGCTGGGATAAATCCCATGTAGTCATGGAGACTAAAGATATTATGTGAAATTGGATTTATATTCATATATTTGATGGATCACTAACAAATAAGAAAGTAGACTGTGTCTTCTTTATATACAAACACACATATGTATATATATATGCATGTACACATACATGCATACACACACATTTGTATTAAATATATACATTTGTATAAACATGTATGCATATGTGTACATGTATATATACACGTGTATAGTTACATATGTGCATATAAATGTATATCAGATATAGATATATGTGCATAAATACATTTAAATGTATATAAACACACATATGCACAACTATATTATGTATCCATGTATGCATATATGCATAAATACATCCACATATATATAGACCCACATGTAAATGAATATGCATGCATGCATGTGCATGCATACACATGTGAGTACATGTGTGCACACAGAAATATACATGTACATGCATGCAAATATACATATGCTACATGTGTGTAAATACATATGTGCATGAATACATGTATGAATGAATGTATGCATGTACACATATGTATACATGTATCTAAACATTTATATATGTGAATATATACACATATGTGTATATACATATACATGAAATATTCAGCCATAAAAGAATTATTGCCTAGAAAGTAAATAAATGAAACTAGGACATTGTATGAAGTTAGAATTAGAAAAATATCATCATATATTTTCTCTAATGTATTGAAGATTTTTAGTTGATCTGAATGTAGAAGGCTTATGATATTTAGTTAATCTGAATGTAGAATTGTTATTACAAGAGGCTGGTTTAGTGGAGGAAGCCAAAAAGAGGATATATAGATAATAGATACCAAAACATAAACACAAAAAGTGTTTAATTTTTTTATCACAATATTGCAACGATAGTCATCTCTTCACATTACAGTATGAAGAATTAGAAGTGAATAGTTTGTAGACCAAATACTCCAATCTGAATAACAATATAAGAAAATGGAAACACTACATTGATTTTGCAGGATAAACTCTTTACATGTGCTGAACTTTATACTATATAAAATAAACCTGTATAATTTTCATGGTATTCAAGTTTTAAAAAGAATTTTTCATATTCCTCTATAATTAATTATAATTAATAAAAATTACTATGTAGCTATCAAATATGGTATGTTATATTCAAAGCTATGGATTGAATATATAGTAAAAATATTTCCAAGGATTTAAATTTTTTAAATTA